>NW_005842758.1:599821-625679 GCF_000455745.1 Alligator sinensis | reverse complement strand
ACTTCTTGCGTCACTCCTTACAACCAATCAGCAAACAAATACGCTGGTGAGAACTTGAAAACTCCTGTATAAAAGATGCTTAGTGGTAGTGATCTGGTGTGCTTGTTACGTGAAATTATTCCGATCGCACCTTTTATTGCTAGCAATAAACCTTCTTTATACTTTCACCCCTGGTATCTTCATTGGCCTTTGCATACCGGGCATGATCCCAGACTTGAGCTGGGGCTCAACAGTTTAAGCTAAACCAGATACTCCCAGCATCCCAGCATGCTCTCTGGGCTCTCTGCTCCACAGCAGAGTTGCGTCCCCTGCACCCTGGCTGGAGCTCTGGCAGAGACTTGCAGGCACAGCAGGGTCTGCTGGCTTCCCCGTCCCCCTCCCTCTTACCACCTGCTGTCTAAGCAGAGATCCCTTCCTCCTCTTTCCCACAGCACAGACCGTGGTCAGCATGTGGTATGCTAGTTAATGTTGTGTAAGGCAGATAGGATAGTGTCTGCTTAGGGTTTTATGTAGGTAATCAACAGCTTAGATGGTAATGTCCCTGCATTCCTTCCCTTGGAAAAGGTTCTTTGGGTAAATCTGATATCTTTTATTAGACCAACTAAATAGTTGGAAAAAATTTTCTTAGCAAGGTTTTGGGTTTAAAAATCCTTTGTCAGGCTAAGGAAGCATCCGCAGTTGGTATGTGCTCTTTCTGGATGGAATGAATAGTAAAGAAGCCAGAGGCTGGGATGCCTTTTCAATTGGAAAAAAGCTGTTTAAGAAGAGCTTGTAATGAGTGAGACTTTGTTTTCTGATGGGGTGTTAAATGCTGATAACAGAGCCAATAAATGCTCTATCTATCAAGAGGGGGGCTTCCCTAATCACAGTGTCCTTTCAGGGCCTGGCCAGGCCCCCCCTCAGCTCAGCCCCATGCAAGGGAAGGGAAGGTTGCTCTAGTGCCCCCGCCTCCCCCTGCCCTCCCCCGGCTTCTAGCTTGAGCCACTGCAGGCATGTGCTTGCAAGTCTGGGATGTCTATCTGGATACAAAATGGATTTAGCTTAGTGAGGTTAGACTAACCTGCAAAGATTGAATCAATTCAGGCTCAGGCTTTTTGAATGTCTGTCCCTAGCCAATAAGATTTGGCACAGAAGAACCTAAAAGGATCACCCCTAGGCCTAAGCTAAAATACATTTTAAAATATGTCTAAAACTTATTTCAAGCATGACACATCATTTGTCCATGAGTGTCTTTCTTAGTTGTTATGAGGCTACTACTATAATAATAGCAGAGGTATCAAAATAAATGAAAATCAATTATTGTAAAGGATTATATATATTTCTCAGCTATCCTTTTCATCCTAACAAATGAGGTTTGTGGTTCTGAACAGCTGACTCAAAATTCTGTAGGTTAGTTTCCAGAGGGAGTGTTTTTATTACAGTACTTCTAGGCATTAGAAAACATTTTCTTCCACACAAATTTTAGTTACAGAGGGTACATTTATTCTCCTACTTGAAGAAAGAGGGACACAATGAATACATTGCCATTCAAACACCTGAGCACATGTACAGCTGCATTTTAGAAACACCGTATAAAGAGGTGGCTGTGGGATGACCTCCCAAAAAGGAGGCAGATCATGAACATTTCTGAGTGCTCGGTTTTTTGCAGTTATTTTCTGGGGGGCCAAAACTTCAGTATATGATCAGTGGAAGAGTGAGATCAGTCCTTAGCAGCCAGCCAGCAGCGTTGGGGAGAGAGACACCAGAGCTTGCAGGACCCAAATATTAGGTATGAACTGATTCAGAACTTTAAAATATCAAGTTACTTATGGCTACAGACACCTTGGGCCCTGTAAGCTGGATTCTGGCAGCTAAGGTAAGTATTAAATTTCAGTTTTCTGTGCTAAGTATGTATTTTAACTGTAGATCAAGAGGTGAATAACAGGGATAATAAAGGGCATGGAATACAAGTTGAAGAAGCTAGGTATGTTTACAAGAAAAGCAGATTAAGGGAGAAACATGACAGCAGTTCTCAAATATTTGAAAGATCATCATAAAGATGGAGAAAAATTGTTCTCCCTTGAACAAAGGGGCAAGGTTTAAACTACAGCAAACATACTGTTACTAAACCTCAGGAAAAAACCTCTAACGACAAGAAGAGTAAGACAATAAGAACAAGCTTCCTAGGAAATTTTTGGAATATCTTTGTTTGGATGTTTGGAAGAAGAGGCTGGATAGACATCTGCCTGGAATGTCTAAGGAACAGCACATCCTGCATCTATGCAGGAGGATGGACTATAGTATTCTATGATTTAAGATTTAGTGCAATGATGAAAGTTATCTTGGCAAAAACAATGGGGAAGAATTTTAAAGAGGGACAATCCCCTCTAATTAAACTGTGGTGCCATTGATCTCAGCTATGACAATTGTGCAATAATGCGGACTTGCTTTTGTTGTTTGAAGAATGCTAACTCTGAAAATCTTGGTTATTTTGTTTATAGCCAGACACTGAACATCTGTAGCAACATTTTTCATCAAAAATGGGATATGGCTTCTTAGTACATCCAGGCAGCACACTGTCACACCGTTAATCTCTGTAACTGAGTCTCCACATAGTTTTAGTCAGAGCCTTGCACCATAGTTCATTCTATGTATTTATTTCCAGTTTCTTAGACATTACACATAAACTGGTTTAAGTGATCAGAAACTGGTTTAAACCTGTAACAGAACAGACATTCAGTGCACATAAACCTGTGGTTTTTACATCTGTGGGACCTGATGCCCTCCACCCAGAGGTGTTGAGAGAGCTGGTGGGGGTCATTGCTGTGCCCTTGGCCCAGCTGGACGAGTGATTGTGGTCCACGGGCCAGGTGGCCAGAGATTGGAAACTAGTTAATGTTGTCCCCATTTATAAGAGAGGGAGAAAGGAGGACCCAGGAAACTATAGGCCCATAAGCCTCACATCGGTTTTGGGGAAAACCCTTGAAAAAATTATCAAGGATCACATCTGTGAGGGGCCAGCAGGGGAGATCATGCCCAGGGGAATTCAACAGCGGTTCATCAAAGGCAGGTCTTGCCAGACCAATCCGATGGCCTTTTATGACCAGGTAACTAAATCCCTGGATGATGGTATCACCGTGGACGTAGTCTTTCTGGACTTTAAGAAGGCCTTTGACACTGTCTCTCACCCCGTTCTTATTAATAAATTGAGTGACTATGGCATTGATGCCTACACAGTTGGATGGGTCAGAAATTGGATGATGGGGCACACCCAGAGAGTGCTGGTGGATGGGTCATACTCGATCTGGCGGGATGTGAATAGTGGGGTCCCCCAGGGCTCAGTCCTGGGGCCTACACTGTTCAACATCTTCATCAGCGACTTGGACGAGGGGGTGGAAAACACGTTGTCCAAGTTTGCTGATGACACCAAGATGTGGGGAGAAGTAGGCATGCTCAAAGGGAGAGAGAGGCTGCAATTAGATTTAGAGAGACTACAAAAGTGGGTGGATGGTAATAGGATGGGCTGCAAAGCCTGGGAAGCAAAAGTGCCAGTTTAATGCAATTTCCCTATTTATTTAAAATTGTTATAGAATTAAATACAGTAATGCACAGAGATATAGTGGGCACAGTGGACATTCTCATGAATATATATGAGTAGTTTAGTTGTAGTACATGGTAGGAGCAATTTATTCCTTAATTGCTATGCAGGACTGGAAGGGGTTTTACATAGTTGGAAGAGAGGGTTTCATGTCATGACACCTACAGTTTATAATCAGGTTCCATAAAGGTATACTGCTTATGGAGTGGGTTGCGATGAAGTCCATCCTCCCAGCTCATAGACAGAGTGCAGAGCTATAGCACACCCTCCTGAGACTCCAATTTTAGCTTGTGGAATATAGCAGTGGCCACAAATGGATTCCTGGGACTGGGTAGCTGATGGCTGAGTGGCCCTTCTGTCCTCAGTGCTGTTCTCCCTGATGGCATACCTGAAGTAAGTGTGAAGCCCCACTGATACTGGGCTCTTTTTAAAGACACCATAAAATTAAAGGATAGCTAAATCCAGCATTTTCCTTTCATATCACAGAATACACAGCTGTCATTATCTGCATGCTAGCAGTGTCAGTGTTGTCAGGGATGACGCTAGTACTTCAATGCATTAGGAAGCCAGGAGGGGGATGCAGCCATTTTTAGCACAACATTCTATTTTCTTTTTTAGTGCTGACTCATTCACTGTACCTTTCATGTGTTTACCTAGATTGCTTGCTACTTCAAAAAGTGCTGAATGGCTGAGGGAGGAATAGCAATCAATGACACATAACATTATGCTCCCAAACTTTAGCAAGTGTCATTTCTCTACTTCTGCCTGTCTTTCAGCTTTCTTGTCTAAATTCATTTTCTTTTATGCTTCCAAGAGTGTTCACAGATACTTTTAATACTAGAAACTGTAAAATCCTATTTTTAAGTTTATAATTTCATTATTAATATTTACTACTCTTTTCCAGCTCTTTATCACCCACAAGTATTCATGTCAGGCTGTGAGGTAAATCATACAATAGGTTTCAGATTCACGAGTTCCACCTAATTAGCCAAGGAAGCTGGTAATTGATTCATAGATGTATCACTGCTCCTTCACCTTTGTCGAAAAATACATAGAAAACAGCAAATACTCTAGTTAAGCTGTATATGAGTTTCCATTCAAACTTGTCTTTTCAAGTCATTCATAGTTTTTCAAAATGTTCATACTTTATGCTGGCTTGGTGTGTCCCCAGAACTGGAGGTTCAAAGAAAAAACAATTTTATGGGCTCTATGCAAGATAAAGAGGAAAAACAGTCAAGTAATTTGGGAAAGACTCTCGGGTTCAAGCTCTGAACTCAGGCTCCACTACAAAGGTCCATTGTGAACCTGAGTGAGTCACTGAGGCTAGAAACAAACTTTGCTAAATGAAGCGGACCAAGTATGCTGGGATGTGTCCTGACACTGCTGATTCACTTCACTGGGTGAAACATATCACCCATTGTCCTACCCGTTAATTCTGTGGCCCATTGATACATGTGTTCTCTCAGGGCTTGTGGGGCCTGGTCCCTAGGAAATTCCATCCAGGATTGGACCCCCACCCAAGCCCTGGGAGACAGAGTTTGAAATACTCAGGAACTCAGTGGGGCTTAGCCACCAAACTTTGGGGCAAAGCATCCAGACCTGAAGACAGGAGGGTGATCCAGGCTGACCTGGACAAGCTCAGCAAATGGGCGGACGAGAACCTGATGGTATTTAACACTGAAAGATGCAAGGTTCTCCACCTTGGGAGGAAAAACCTGCAGCATCCTTATAGGCTCAGCAGTGCTACACTGGCTAGCTCTATGGAAGAAAGAGACTTGGCGGTCATCATTGACCACAAGATAAACATGAGCCTGAAATGCGATGCTGTGGCTAGTAAAGCGACCAAAACTCTGGCTTGCATCCATAGATGCTTCTCAAGCAAATCCCGGGACGTCATTCTCCCCTTGTACTCGGCCTTGGTGAGGCTGCAGCTGGAGTACTGCGTCCAGTTTTGGGCCCCACAATTCAAAAAGGATGTGGAGAAGCTTGAGAGAGTCCAGAGAAGAGCCACGTGCATGATCAGAGGTCAGAAAAACAGACCTTACGATGACAGGCTGAGAGCTATGGGGCTCTTCAGCCTGGAAAAGCGCAGGCTCAGGGGTGATCTGGTGGTCACCTATAAGTTTATCAGGGGTGACCACCAGTATCTGGGGGAACGTTTGTTCACCAGAGCGCCCCAAGGGATGACGAGGTTGAACGGTTATAAACTACTGCAAGACCGTTTCAGGTTGGACATAAGGAAGAATTTATTTGCTGTCCGAGCCCCCAAGGTCTGGAACAGCCTGCCGTTGGCAGTGGTTTAAGCACCTACATTGAACACCTTCAAGAGAAAATTGGATGCTTATCTTGCTGGGATCCTATGACCCCAGCTGACTTCCTGCCCTTCGGGTGGGGGGCTGGACTCGATGATCTTCTGAAGTCCCTTCCAGCCCTAATGTCTATGAAATCTATGAAGAGATGAGAACCTCCCCATAAGAGATGTGATCCCCCCCCCATAGGCCCCCCTATTAGAGATGAGAGCCCCCTGGCCAAAAGAGACAAGTGCCCCCAGTCTGTCCCATGCCTTTCAAAGCAGCTCAGGTGGTAGTGGTGGCGGTGGCTCCTTCTGGCTTCCAGCTGCCACCACCATATTCCGACCAAGAGTTGGAGTGTAATTTGAACCCTGCTGGAGGTGACTGATCAACTTTCTCTTCTTACTGAGGCATGCTCCTTAGGATCTCTAGAGTGCATCTCTGTAATCAGGGAAACCCCAACTTTCCCTGCTTATGGACATGTGCCTTGGAGATCCCAGGGACACATCTCAGTAAGTGAGGAAACCCTGGCTTTCCCTGCTTACAGAAATGTGTCCCAAGATTGCCCAGGGCACATCTCTGAAAATAAGGTAAGCCAGGCATGTGCTCCTGGGGCTTGAGGGACTTGATTTTACTATGTGTGTATTTCTGGGGTGCAGAGGATTGGATCCCACAAACATCTGGAGCACCTGCCTGATGGGGATGGATACTCAGGCTCCTCCAGGCTGCCCACACTCTCATGCCATAAGGTAAACAGACATCCACAGCTAAACAGAGGCACAAATTCATACCACCTTTGCCATGGCCAAATTTTGGGGCATTTGTAGTGCAACAGGGAGTATAGATGTCTGTCTGTTTGGCCTTTGTGCCACCATGAACATTTTTATGGTGACACAAAAACAACAAAAGGTGACATCTGTTTCTACCCTGAGTCTCTCAGTTCTGCAGTTCCCCTACTGTATCATGAGGATAATAGAAACTCCTCCTTCACAAGAGTTTTGTAAAGATGAACACGTTAAAGATTGTGAGATCTTTGATACTTTAATGATTCAGAACAAGCGGATACCTTAGATAGTCAGGATGAAAAATGCACTTGCTCTTACCAAAGGACCCCAAACTCTGCCCCCACCTTTTAGTGATTTAACAATGTACTTCATTTTAACCTACATTAAGTTATGTCTCATTCCAATCCTGTATAATTTGAGAAAATATAATTCTCAGGTTCACATATAAAGTAACTGAAGCACAGAGAGTTTACCAAATTAATTGCCCAGGGTCAAGGAAGAAATTTGCAATAGAGATGATTAAAGGACCCTTTCTTTACTCTGAATGATCAGGGTCACATCTAAATGAGAGCAGATCTCAAAACAAATGTTCAAATGACATCTGTAGAATGGGCTTCTTCATATTTATTTACCTCAATCTATTTCACAGGTCAAGCGCCTGGACACAGGAAATCCAGGTTTCACCCATTGTAATAAAATCTTTCCCATAAAGAATTCTTGCAGTATCCCTTTTGGAATGTTGCACAGCCTCTGCTACTATATAGCCTGTATCATGGTAGTATTTGAGCACTTCACTATCACTAATATATTTATCCTTACACAATGAGGCACAGAGAAGGAGATCCTGTAAGAAGTCTGTGGTTCAGCAAGAGACTGCGGTTAGAGCCGTTATCAACAAGCTAACCCTACTTTCTATTGGAAAGAGCCTAAAAAAAGAACCCGTGAGTATAAACTCTCCAGCTGATTGGGCTCTTGACTATAAACCTGATGAGAACAGGTTAATTTTGTGCATTCTTAGTTGATCATATAGGCAGACTGCAGTTTGTGGGAATGAGCCTTCTGAAGGTCAGAATTAATAGTTGACATAGTAGAAACAAAAAACAGGAAGAACTGAAAGGAGAAATGGAGAAAATAGAGAAAAAAAGAAATAAGAAAGAATTTAAAGGACAGAAATAATAGTGGCTATAAAGGTGACCATAGAGGAGGAATGTATTAATAAGATACTGAGAAATTAACAATAAGTAAATGCTCAGTTTTAAATGAAGAGCTGTGGTCCCATTCTGCTTGGATCTTTTTGCAAGATATAAAAATGAATAGCAATACTCTAAAGACAACATACTTGCCCACTATTGTCCACAGGGTTTAGCTTTCAAACACAAAAGAAAAACTCCCATGTAGGTAAAAAATATTATGATTAACACTGTTTTACTGATATATACAATGTCTGGAGGATCTTCCTGACAGGCACAAGAGAGGAAACAAAACCAAAACACCATATATATGTTCTATGTTATGACTAATGCCAATTCATCCCCTGCAGGTTGGAGAAGCAGAGAGCACTGCACATGACTAAAACATTTTTTTCTATTCTACATCAATTGGTTTCCACAAAACCCAGAAGTGTTAGGAAACTGAGGAATAAAAAAGAGATTAGGAAATCCTGCCCACAGAAGGGTTAGGAGATTCTCAAGATTCATAACATGACAAGAGATTAGAATGGGTTTATTTATATGTCTGGTCAAAAAATATTCTGTGAAAAGGAAAGCTGATTTGGAAAGAAAATGAGAGAGAAGGCACTCAGAGCAAATAGTTCTCAGGGACTATTTGTTGGGAATAAATAAATGGCCAAAAATATCAGATTTGAAATATTTACTCTCCTGGAGGTCTTTCATTCAATTTTGAACAGAAATGGTTCACACCTTCATCCTCAAGGTAGATATACTCAGTTCCAGGTACATCAGTATCTGTGTCTTTCAAACCAGGCCTTAAAGACACAGGGGCTGTGTACCAACATTTCTATGATGAGAATTGCCATTAGTATACTTTCTCCCACCTTAACTCCTCTTGATATGAAAACCTTCTCAAGACATGGATCACACTGGTCTGGAGAAGTCATGGGGGGAGCTCCACCCTCTAATCCTTAGACCTAGAGGGAAGGGGAGGAAGAGCTGCCACCTGCTCCCTGCCAGGAACCCTGGTGTGAGAAGTAGGCAATGGGCTTTGCCACACTGCTTTGTCTGCTTGGGCACCACTAGCCAATCAGTAGGGGTGTGTGAAATGGGCCGTATTCGATTCGGAGTTAGCCCTAATTGAGGACAGTGATTCGATTAGTTGTTTCAGATCGCTGTCCCTGATTCGATTTGGCCGAATCCGAATCTGAAGCTTCGATGCTGATTTGGAGAATCAGTGATTTGGACATAGACACAGCTTTAAATGCTTTTTCTACATACCTCAAGGTACCAGGTGTGGCTTGTGAATGCTGCAATGCTGGGGTGGATGAAGCATCCCACAGGAGCATGGAGGGCCCCCCCATGTGCTCATTAGTGAACCAAGAAGTGGACCAGAAATACTTCCAGTCCACTTCCAGGTCTGCTGGGGAGCATGCTGCGGGCCCCCCCGACCCCCTCTCTCTGGCTCGACCATCAGCCACAGGAGGACCCCGGATGCACCCCCAGACCCAGGAGGCACCAGTTGCCAAGCTGGGAGGGGTGCAGGGGGGGCCTCCTTGCTCTCCCTGGCGGACATGGAAGTGGACCAGAAGTGCTTTTGTTCCACTTCTGGGTCTGCTGCCAAGTGTGCTGGGGAGCCCCCGCACTCCTGTTGAATGCTCCATCCACCCCACCATCACAGCATTGACAAGCCACCTGCTACCTTGAGGTATGGAGAAAAAATATTTAAAGCTGTGTCTATATCCGAATCACCAAATCTTTCTGGATCTCTCCGCATCGATTTGGAGGGTTCCAGTTCAATTCGAGATTAAAGGGTCTCCTGATTCCATTCAGATTCAGATATTTGGCCACCGAATCAGGCCGAATCTCTGTTGAATCAAATCAGGGACCAAAGCTCCACACAACCCTACTAAACAGACATCACTGCAAGCCACCTGCCTGGTTCTTATCTTGGAGTCCCTTGAGTGAGGAGCAGGCTGGGGGCTTTGCCCCAGTGCTCTCCAAGACTGGTCCAGAACGGAAAGGGAGCAGTGAGGCAAAGCTCCCAGCCTATTACCCAAGCTGGATCCTGATCTGGGAAAGGGTCCCCACTCTGTATTAATGGGATAACATAAAAGGATTAAGGCTATTGGTGTAACTGGCCTTTGTGAATTTACAAAGACTATGGGAAGATGTGGAAGTGACAGTAAAGAAGGAGAAAAGGAAAAAGATCTCAAGATTTCACCCTGACTGGCTTACAATCTTTAATTAATAACTGCATTCAATATATTTGTTCTAGCCACAAACTTCAGTGTGTAGTGCTCCTTCCTGTGACCTAAGATACAGACCTCTCATCAAGATGAATGCACCACAAATCCAGATACCAAAAGCACAATAATTAAATTTAGATGATACCAATTTTATTCATTTTTCAATACGAATCCTGTTAGTCAAGTCCAACACCTCCTATGTATAGTTATGCTATGTGAAAAAGCACTCATTACCTTTAAGAAATTTATAGAGCACTTCCATATTCTTACAATGATTTTTTATTGTAAACTGTAACTAGTTAATTTTTGTATTACAAATAGTAAGCAAATCTGGCTCTTACCTGAAGGTAATGGCATGGCCTCAAGGAAGGTTTGATTTCCTGATGAACCAGTGGCTTATCGAGGTTAAGTGATGACTTACGATAAGCTTCTTTCGCCTGACTTACTGTAAGTGTAGACCAAGAACTCCTTTTCATATATTTACCATCAGGGGTCATTGCCAGCCCTTCACAAGCTGAACATTTCACATCATTGTTACTTTTGGAAGTCTTTAATGAGAGATCCCCAAAGTGCCCCTGGAGAGCTTCGGGGTAGCAGTGCGAGATATGATCTGCATGATGCCTATTTACCACACTGGGTGTTCGGTAAGTGCTATCACTGTCCAAATTATCATCAGAACTCCACCAGCTACTCATTCCAGATTTATGTTTGCTTTCTGGTTTTCGCTCCTTACTTTTACTCCTTTTGCTATGCTTGGAATGATGTCCATGATGATGATCGTCCCCTCGACTGTCGCCCTTTGTCCCGTTGACATTGCCTTTGGATGATCCTTCCAAAGAATGAGACTTAGTGAACAGTTTCTGGACTGAATGAACAAGATGGCGTATTCTTCCTGGGCTTTCACTGCGTTGCTCAGCAGCTGTTGAGGTCCTCTGATATTGTAAAGTGTGAAACCCATCCCTGTGGAGAGGAAGTTGTTTCTCAAATTGATCCAACAGATTTGCAGGGATTCGGTTAATCTTAGTGTTAGCGTGAGACATGGCGCAATCGTCCCTAGTATCGTAATGTGAGCTGTAGTGCATTCTGGGAAAAGTGCTACTAGACATGTGATCTCCCATTACCATGGGCATCATCATGCATTCAGAATGGATGGAGCTTCGCGGTGAGCAGCGATGGTGGTCCATCGGACAGCTCTCTGTGGGGCTAAGAAGATATGATTGCCTTGGCTCCTGCCCATGGTGGATATGATCGTGGGTGTGCTCACAATCTTCAGGGGATGCTAAGCCACAAGTATGAGCGGAACATAACTGTGGTTGGTTCCGACTACCAGATAATCCTTTCATGTTCCTCGGAGCAGGAGAGTATCTTTCTTCATTGAAGTGCTGAGAAGGTGACCATGAGTACTGCTGATCTGTTGATAGAACGCACAAATACTAGTATTGTAATAACCAGTTAAAATGTTCATTTTAAAAGTACAAATATATTTTAATATAATGGATTATTCATATATTATATATTCAATGAAAGGTCCCAGATATCGTTCAAGGAACTTCATTTTCTATATGAAGATTGGTTAAGTTACATGTCATAGGCAATTTATGTTGTGAATTTAGCCTTTTTCCCTATCTGCAAGTTATAGCAAACAGATCCAGAACTCTATAAATGTATTCATTACATAAAGGCATTCAAATAATACATTCAGTATAATTGATTATTTGATATTTAGAATTCTCAAGTTTTATGACTAACGACCAAAGAAACATCATATTTTTTCCATTTTTGAGGATCTAAACCAGGGATCGGCAACATTTTTGGGCAGAGTGCCAAAAGCACCCACAACCAGAACTTGTAAGATGTTGATGTGCCGGGGCAGATGGTAGGGGATCCACGAGAGGACCAATCCTTGGTATTGCAGCACAGCCCCAGCACCTTTCCTGCCATCCGCCCCAAGGCCTGCATGCCAAGCAAAATGCCTTTGTGTGCCATGTTCCAGCGCCCATGCTGGAGGTTGCGTACTCCTGATCTAAACTTTATAAACTATTTTTCCTTGAAATTAATGTTGTTTTATCATGAACTGAAATTCATATTTTGATTAAGTGAATAGAAGCTCCAGATCCCAAAATTTGCTTTTCATAACCAGTAAAGGTGAACTGCAAATAATAAACAAGAGGCAAAGATTTTGTTTTTTGATTATCAATTATTAATTTTATATTTTAAATTATATAGTCTTTGCTTGTTTTTATCAGACGAAGCATAGGGCTACGAGACCTGCTCAACCATCATAACTAGAACAACACCCTAAACATACTACAACATGGAAGATACTGAAATTTGCCATTTAAAATGGAAAATATACAACATGAAGAAGAAAGAAGCCTGACTACCCAGTGACATATACTTCCCAACTGATTTTAGCTCTGACTGCATTTGCCTCTTTTTCAGACCTGAGGATGGGCCCTTGATGCCTGAAAGCTTGTCCCTCAGATCTTCCATCTATACAGTTGCTCCAATAAAAGTCCAATCACAAAAATCCTTGCCTCTTGTACATTTCCTGGATGATTATGACTGCTACACTCCCATCTACTACAATAATAAGCAGCAAATAGAAAAGGTATATGAACACTCTAAATTCAAACTTGTCCTTTTCACTAAAGTGTTTATAAATGAGAATTTTACATGATTTGAAAAATTTTAATTGTAGCTACCACCTTATGTTGTACAACTCTGCTACTTTTACCAATTACTTTTCTGTCCCAGAATACTGTAAGAAGATAACATTTCTTTCATCAGCTCTGTGTTACTGCTGGCTAAAGTAGATATATACCTAAATATACAACTCACAACTTCTTTTATACTTAATTAACTGCTTTTATGGATTTTGTGGTAAAGTTGTGGCTGTTAAACTGGTATAAATACTTATCAAGAATGGCTTCTAAATGAAGTTACTTGTTATTCAGATTTTGATTAATTCTTCTCTTCTCCTTATGCAAGTCATTGCAGCTGTCAGATTCCATAAACAAAATACTGAAAATCCAAGAAATACTTCAGTTTGATTTAGGCATTCATACCCCTTCTCACATTTCTGCTTATTGAAGCAAACATTTCAAAAGCAGACAAATATCGAGGATATAAGTGCAACCCTTCAGAGGATCATCCTTACATTTAAATATTTACGCTTTTAACTCACTTCAGCAGTCTTTCTGCAAACCCGCTTTTGAGAATCTAGAAATACGTAAGTTATTGCAGGTGTACAATACAAACAAGTTGAAGACTTCAACAGAACTGGAAGATGAAAATGTTACTTATTACTTGCTAAGACATGAGACATTGGAGAGTGCTCACCAAGATAATACAATAGTTAAGGAGAACTTGCAACCATCTTTCTATACATGTGAAAATGTTCTCACTCTCTCTCCCTTTGTCCCCACTGATCGCTTCAAATCTCAAAGGTTTTGAGGCAAATGGATACCTCTCTCTTTACAAATAAGATTATTTTATTATGTCAATTAAGATGATATTACAACGTCCATGATGGAACAGCAATTCACTGGCATTCTTCAATAGCAAAATTAAAAACAAGCCACCCTAAAATATTGGAAGATATTTACACATTTTACTTTATTTTAATAGCATTTTAAGCAGAGTTTTAAAGGAAGTATTATATTTAACTCAAAAAAAGAAAACAAAAAATGAAAACAAAAAAAGGATTTTTTCAAAATTAGTATTAGTAAGTTTTCTGATAGAGATGGTAAGCAACTCAGTATAATGTTTATAAAATTATATTGACATATGAAGAAGCAGCCACATTTATTTCCCAAGTCAGGTCTGGTTCTACTTTGGACATACAACAGTATTTACATCTTCATCATCACTAATGCCATGTTACCATTCCACTTAAGAACTCTGTTTACTTATTTTACTGTAGTGTGAGAATCTTCAGGGATGGTACTGTACATTCACTCTATCCTTCTATTGCTCTTCTCCTGAAAAAGCCCAGGAGGATAACTGTCTTACTTGCATAATTTACCTCTACATTTCACAATGTGCTGAAATCCTGGAGTCCTCACAGCCTTTGATTTCACTAGGAGTTTGAGTAAAGAAGGAATGAAAATGAATAAGGACTCCTAGGACATGACCTAATAGTGTTAGAGTCAGACAAACAAACAAATGCAAGAATTCAGGAATGTTAGAGTGTAGTAGTTTTGCCTCATTTCTTGTAGGACAGAAAAGAGGCAGAATGGTCTCAGATGAGAAGTCTTCTAAAAGATCAGGGCTTCTGTTTTCATAGAACAATTACTTACAATATTTAATAATTCTGGATATTAATATTTCCTGTAAAGAAAGTAGCACAGCTGGTTGGTATACAAAACCATGGAACCAGAAGACAACAGAATTCTGAGCATAATAAAATAGTGTGATCCAAAACAATCGCAATATCACCAGAGGAAACATACCAAGTTAGACCTACAACAGGAATAAAGACTTTTAATTTAATATAGTATTACTGGAATCTTTCCAATGACTTCCCTGGCTCATGCTGTTAGAGACTGTGGAAACAAACCACATATTCCTACTATGGCCCTACAGACATATGAATTACGCTAGACCCATGGTTTGTAGACCTGAATCCCACTGGTAATTTTCTAATATCCTGGGAAAGCCCTTGAAGCTACCATTTCTACTGAACTTCACATGGAGTTTTACCAAACTGAACTCCTGATAGATGGATGTGAGAACCGCATCCCTTTCTTTATACCCATTCCTACACTGCCATCATCTTCTCTATCTTCTCCTGGTTCGTCTCCGTTTTTCATTTTTTAAAATGCTGCTTTCTTATCAAGTAACTGCTAGTCCATTTGAAGGTACTGGCCATAATTTCTGAGAGCATTCAAGCTTTTCTGCTTTGTGCCATTCTGCATCAGAAGATAGGCAGCTAGTATCCGCTGTAATTACTGAGAGTGCTGCTTTAAATTGTGAAGTAGCTCTCTTAACATTCATGTGCTGGAGCAAGAGGCCTGAAAACCTTCAAGCACTGAAAAATCAGGGCTCTGCATCTGTAGCTTCCTGGAACACCACTCTTTGCTAGAGGGACTTGTGAAAACAACCAGAAATTTCACAGACATTTAAAGCAAATATATGTTAGTGAAAATTTTGCTCTACAAATCTGTTTGCATGACTCTTACCAAATCAAACTGCTAAAGCATAAAATAATAATGCCTGGGAGTAACTAAGCAATGCCTGATTTGTACCCAGGCTCTACATTTTTTAAAACTGCTCTTGATTTCCATCAAAGAATTAATTATTTTAACCTAATAAGCCATTTGCATGTTTCATCCATCAGGCAAACTCAACTGCTCCCATTTGAAGTAGGTTATTTATTTCTAAATATATCATACAAATAATTTAACAGCCTTTTTACTTCCCATGGCAATGCCTATGGCAAACATATAGGGTGAAAAAAAAGCTATTAAAAACTCTTTTATATAATTTTGCCAACCTCCAGAGTGATTCTTGAAATAAATACCTCTATTTGTGAAATACTAAGGATCTCCCTTGTGTCCTGAGACTATGCCCATCCCAGTCCTGCTTTCCAACTGCATTCTCCTTGGGGAATACAAAACTTCTTCCCACTCCCCCACAACCCCAGTCATCTCTCCATCCACTCCCATTCCTCTGCCTCACACCCAGAGGAAATCCTTCCCTACTATCCTTCTCAAGCCCACACTTCCCTTGCTATAGAGGGTCTGGGTCTGTTCCCTAAATGTATATATTCTTCCCTGCTTCCAAACATGTTATTACATTTTAAAAAATCACAAAAAGAAACAAGAGAAAGACCTTCCATCCCTGATGACGAGTGATGCTAAATGTAATTCTAACTAGTCCCCATTTGTTAATTTTACTTAGAAGGACGGCATATGGAACTGCACAGAAAGCATTGCTAAAGTCTAAATATCTTATGTCTACTGTATTTCCCTCAACCAGAACACTTGTTAACTTATCAAAGATGGAAATGAAGTTGGTTTGGTTTGATTTGTTCTTAACATTTTTGTTTTCATGAAATTCAATGAGTTACATATAAGACAAAAGTTGTTAAAGTGTAGGTGTGTTTATATTTCATTTCTATGCAGCTACATTTCTCTAGAAGACTGGAGGAAATGTCTAATGCATTAGGTTAGCCCTTCCAAAGGAAAAATATACAGTATATATATATATGGATCAAGCCAAATCCAGTGTTAAATTGCTTTACAACTGTTTGGCCTTTAATTTCATCCAACAGTGAAAGTTAATCTTTTTTGTAGTTTGCAAAGTTCAGCTAACTCACCAACTGGAAGGAAGAAACATTGCTCAAGCAATGTTTGAGATTTCCAGTCTATTTATGCAGATCAAAGGGGTCCATATAACATTTGCCTAAGGGTCCAAACCGTATGAGTGCTATTCTGGTCTAAACTGCTGAACTTCAGAAAGTGGCATTTTAATACTTCTATGCTCACTCTTCAGTTCCACTTGTAGTGTGTGCAATATTGCATATTTACTGATCCATGCTAGCATCCAAAACAAACATTAATGCACTAACAACTTGATCCTGTGATTCACTGTGCATCAGTGTATCATTTGGTTGCACAAGTCTTTAGAAGATATTAGGGCTCAGCAGGGATGCATAAAGGCTTGAAAGCCCAAACTAATTGAGAGAAGCACATTAAAAAGAGATATGTAATGATACGATATGCCTGTTTGATTATATTCCTTTCTTACACAAGGAAAATATCTATTCTAGCTCTAAACTACATAACAGGGACAAGAACCCAACTGCTTTTGGGGGAAATGAGGAACACGTGAAGCCCCTGTCATCTGTTTAGCACAACAACAGATTCAGGCATAGGCCGCACAAGAACATTTTGTTCTTAGAACTAAATGCCAGCAAAGCTTTGAGTATCTTCCCATTCAAAGTACCTCTTCAGGTGCAAAACCCTCCTTTTTACTGGCAACAGTAAACAATCTCTGCCAGGGATGCCAGCCAGCAAAAGGTATGTATAGATACTCCTGTAACTCCTGCCAGCTGATGCAGTCTATTCATTCAGTAGCTCATGTTTTTTAAGGATGCACTCATGCTCTTCCCAGGTTTGAGGGAGTAGATAGAAATGTGGCCAGGAGGATATGATGTGAAATGGAGGAATGTGAAGAACTGTGGTATGAGAAGCAAAATCAACCTAAAGCAACTAAAAAGTGTTCAACCCTTAATTTTACTTATTAGATTTATATACAACCCTTTCCCCAAAATATTCAGGTCTGCTTACAATGAAATACAATAACAATTATAGAATAATTAACATAAGAGGATACAACAAATCAACCCTCTCCCTCACCCCCAACAAAACCCCAAATTCAAAGGCAATCCATCTCTCTTCTGCTCCCCTGTTTCTGACTGAGGAGGCCTTCCCCCCACTACACAACAAAACTTCACTTTCCAACCCACATTCTCCATAAAAGAAAACAAAATTTCTCCCTACACAGCTCCCATTCTCACTCCCTTGTCTTAGTGCTTCAAAGTGCCTCCCATCCTCAATGTGCAGAACAAATATTTCACAACATCACTAAAAGCAAAGGCAGGTCTGCCCTTAAATGAGATCTACTGAAAATACAGATGTCAGCTTTTGACAAAAAACCCCACACACTGGATTTGACTAAACCATATGTGTTGTTGTTACTTTGAAAGGGCTAACATATTAGACATTTCCTGCAACTTTCTTGTGAAATGCAGGGTTGGAAGAGTATAGAAATAAAGGATGAACACTCCTGAGACTCTTGTATCTTTGCCTGATTTAGATGTTATTGAAAACAATATGAGACAATTGATTATGATGCATTAAATTTAGGTCAGAAAATGCTATGGAGTATCAGTCTTTCCTCAGGGTGCTGGCCTACCTAGGACTTTTCTCTTTTTTTCTCAAAGAAGAATTTCTTGTAGCTTCAAGTCACCAGGCAACTAGAACCCTGACATAAACAGTCAACCCCTTTTTGCATCACTTGAAAGGTATCTTTGTACTTCAAGGCCGAATTTACCGCCATGGGTTCGGCATAGATTCAGCAAGAAAAGACAGACAAAACACTTCATTAGTCAAATTAAAAGAGCCATAGGATCCTTGCACACTATTACCCAGAGAAAGGTGAACTCAGTGACTATAAATATTTACCGAGAAAGAATCTCAGCTACTTTTGTCACTGATAAAAATGGGGTCAACTCCAGTCAGGCTGAACATTATCAAACTTTAATCTGTCCTGGATTAGAGCAAATATGTTAGAGACTTAGATAAAACATGCACTGAAAGAATGTAATACTTGGTAAACTAGACATGTATGTGGTATGTCTTTAAACTGTGTGAAGTTACCCAGGCCAAATCATCTAGTAGTAGCTATTAGGGGTGTGCGAAATGGGCTGTACTTGATTCGGATTTGGCCTGAAACGGGGACAGTGATTCAATTTGCTGATTCAGATCACTGTCCATGATTTGATTTGACTGAATCCGAATCTGAAGATTTGATGCTGATTCAGAGTATCAGTGATTCAGCCATAGACACCGCTTTAAATGTTTTTTCTACATACCGTGAGGTATAAGGTACGGCTCATGAACACTGCAATGCTGAGGCAGATGGAGCATCCCACAGGGGGGCCCCCCCATGCTTGGCGGTGAACCGGGTCTGCTGCTGAGCGTGCAGGGGAGCCCCCCTGCACCCACCCACCCTGGCTTGGCGATCAGCCACAGGGAAATCCCGGGTGCCCCCCAGACCCAGGAGGGACCAGTTGCCAAGCCAGGGGAGCATGGGAGGGCCCCCCCGCGCGCTCCCCGGCAGGCCTGGAAGTGGACTGGAAGTAATTCCGGTCCACTTCCAGGTCTGCTGCCAAACGCACTGGGGAGCCCCTGTGCTCCTATGGGATGCTCCATCCGCCCCTCCATCATAACATTCACTAGCCGCCTGGTACCTTGAGGTATGTAGAAAAAATATTGAAAGCTGCATCTATATCCGAATTGTCGAATCTTTCCAAATCTCTCTGAATTGATTTGAAGGGTTCTGATTCGACTCAGAGAGACTAAAGGGCCTCTTGATTCAATTTGGATTTGGAGATTCGGCTGCTGAACTGGGCCAAATTTCCACCGAATTGAATCAGGGACCGAAGCTTCGCACAGCCCTAGTGGCTTTCAGTTTCAATCAATTTTACAATTTCTGGCAGATGTCATTTCAAGTCTAATGGACAACAGTTTTGTCTTGAATGGAACTGAATTAGCAGGTTGTTACAGTGGACACTGATGAACATTTATACAAATAGTTTGTCATGTGTATGACCATACGACCACAGAAAATGCCCATTTTAGGCAAAGAATTTAAATAGCATTCACTGATTAATTTTCAAATTAATCAGTGAATGCTATTTAAATTATTTAAATGCCTAGTGTAAGGGGGGTGTGCGATCCCCACTGCCCCATGGAGATTGTATCTAATACTATTGTATATAATGGCTTTTTGTATATAATAGCTTTATCACCCTTCTCTGTGAAAAAGAAGACAGTTATAATAAAAATGGACCAAAGTAGGTTTTTACATTCACCTTTCTGTTACACATGCAATGCAGCGGCAGAGCTACTAAGACATCTTTTTACAGATCAGGGAATAACTACTAGCCTAGCTCCAAAATCATGCCAGTGGCTGCCTCTATTCTTCCCAGTTTTAAATAGATACCTGATGATCATAGAAAAGTAAGGTTGGAAGGCACCTCAGGAAGTCATTTAGTCCAACCCCTGGTCAAGGTACAATCATTCGAGTCAAGTGTGTGTGTAACCTGCTCTTAAAAATGTCCATGATGGAGATTCCACAACCTCTGATCAACCTGTTCCAGTGCTTACCCACCCTAAATGTTCTGTGCTACAATTTGTGGCCTTTATCATATCCTGTTCCCTGAAGTCACAAAAAATAATATATCTCCATCCTCTTTATAACCACCATGCAGGTATTTGAAGGGTACTATCAAATCCCACCTTCATCTTCTTTTCTCTAGTCTAAACAATTCCAGTTCTTTAGCCTTTCCTCATAAACCAATATTTCCTAGGTTGATAATCATTTTTGTTGCTCTCCACTGAGCACTCTCTAATCCATCCACATCTTCCTCGAAGTGCAGTGACCAAACCTGGACCAAGTCATTCCCCAGTTTGTAATTGTGCAAGTAATTGTTCTAAGTGCAGGACTTCCTACTTACTGTTGTTGAATTTCATTTGATTACTTTTGGACCATTTCTCCCATTTCTCCTGGTCATTCTGAATCCTAGCCCTACCCTCCAGAGTGTGTGCAGTTCTATCCAAATTGGTTATTTAATCTGGGAAGTCAAAAGGGCCTATATGCATTCCTAGCCCCAAAGAAATTGGTGGGTCTCTTAACCACACTAGCCCAATACTTCACAAGGTGTGGGGGGATGGGGGTGGGGGGATGCACCCTGATTTTTTTATGATGTTATTTGCAAGTTTGCAAGCAAATGCCACAGAAAACCAAGGTATGGTGACTGCCATAAGGAGAATGGAAATGAAAAGAGCAGTGAACAAAATGAAGAATGGGAAAGCAACAGGGCCTGACGATATACTGGTGGAAGTTTGGAAAGTCTTGGGGGAAGAAGGAATCAATATATTGTGGAAGCTGTTTAAAGTGATATTTGCAATGGAGAAGATGCCAAATAAATGGAGAGGAAGTATGTTGGTGCCAATATTCAAGCAGAAAGGTGATGTCCAGAACTGTGGCAACTATCAGGGAGTCAAGCTGATGTCTTACACTTTGAAAGTGTGGGGAAGAGTTGTGGAGAATCAGTAAAGGACTGAGGTGGTCATTGCAGATTCATGCTGAGGAAAAGTACACTGGAAAAGTACAATTTTTGCAATAAGACAGATGATGGAGAAATACAGGGAAGATTATATAGATAGCCACTCCATTTTTATTGACCTGGAGAAAGCCTACAATCATGTACCCAGGCAGGAAATATGGGAGCACATGAGAGTTTTCTGGGAGCACCTGCTAGAAAAAAAAATATCAGAACCATCAAGGACATGTATTGAAAATGTACAATGAAAGAGAGGAGCAGTTCAGGAGAGACAAAGAATTTTGTGGTGAAGGTGGGCATACATCAAGGGTCAATTTTGAGCTAATTTTGACCACTGTTTGCGGTCATGATGAATATTTACTGAACGTATTTGTTTATTGAATAGGAACAAAAAAACCTGTTTACTGTACTGATCTGTTTACTGAATAAATAAGAGGGAGATCACCCCAGAACAAGATGCTTGTGGACAATGTGAACTGAGAGTCTAGAGGAAGTGCAAGCTGGATTGGATCAATGGAGAGAACTGCTAGATGGATGAGGAACGAAGAATAGTTGATCCAAAGCACAATACGTGAAATTAACTGAAAAATAACACTGATGTTCTGAAATTCCTCCTTATGCTCTCTGGATTTAAGTGACAAGGTGTGGCCATTAATACGGAAGCCTAATACAAAAGAAAACAAAATACATGATCACTTGAATCAGTGCTCTCCAACTTTTTGGCAAGGTTTCAGACTAGAGTACAGACTGTGGAGGCTGCACCTCATGGGGGCCACAGACCAGGTGGCTTCCCCCAACCCTGCTGCACAGACACCCCAGCTCCTGCCCCCAGAATCAGGCAGGAGATCCTGGGTTGCCTGCACCCCACAGGTCACCAGTTGGACAGACCTGACTCAAACAATGACCACCAAGGAAGCATGCTCTGCCGTTTGTGCCTTTGCTATAAATTGCATGAATGCCCCCTTCACAGAGTACAAATTCTGTCAGAATGAAGCCTTCTGATGTCAGATATGAGTCTAAAAAAATATAGATTTTTATTAAAAAACAGAGAATAGGTATTCACTCATCTACATATGATATTGGAAGGTTTTCTCCCTATATATTTAGGACATTAAAAAGATAAGCATATGCCAGTATTAAGTTCTGATATATTAATATCAAATATGATATATCAAGTTTCTTTTCTATACCAAGTGTTGTTGAATTTTAATGGTGTTAGGTATATTTACATTTTACAGTATATTAATGATACTCAGAGAGGACTCCTGAGATCCAAGCATCTCTCTTCTTATCAGATATAGTTCTTCACAGAAAGTGTTACCAAGCTGGGTTTTTTTTTTTATTTTCCCTTGTGGAATCAGAAAAAATATATGCCTTAAACTTTGACTATTTTAGTTATAAGATGACATAACCGCTTTGTGGAGAATTGCTGGCTCTGTATAGTAGAACAGATAAGAGAAAGTGTTTGTTCTTTGTAACTCCTCTGCAACTGCTTCGCTCACCGCGGCCTTGAAGATAGCAAAAAGTATGTACAACTCTGATTTGCAGGTGCAAGAAGGAGGTTTGTGAACTAACCTCGCCTCCCCCATTAGTTCCCATCCTGATTACAGCAAAGAAATAATAAAGTAACATTATAGCCGCTTTTCATGCTAATTTCACTATATGATCACGTGAGTTGTAAGCAACTGTTAAAAAGTATATAAGCCTCCTGATTTTGCTCTTGGGGGGGGCCCCCTTCCAAGTGCTTGGGAAATCCATGTCACTTTGGAATCCCCCCCTACAGCTGTAGTTTCTTTTAAATAAAAGCTTCTGCTGACCTGACCCAAAAGTATGCTGCGTGTGTTTCCACGACAATTCCTGGTGCCGTGACTCGGATCCAGAACACAGGCTGAGAAAGGAGGACCGCAGACTGCCCCCCCCGAACCCCGAGGCGCCAAACTTGAGAGGTAAGAGACCTAATTCAAAATCTCTATTGGGGTTTCGGAGGAGGACTGCCTGTAGGCTCCCAACTTGGCCGTGGTAACTGGATCTGAACCTTGTTAAAACAGGTCAGTCTGAACCTTACTGCCGGCTAAAATTTTCTGTCTGGTAAAGGATCCCATTTTGTGTCTGGTAACGTACGTTTTATTTAGGGAGAAACTGTATGAAGCACCTTCATCCTACAGCACATCGGGCTTGTCGTTAATTAACTAAGGCGGTGTGGGGGAGGAGGTCTGGCTGACTGAATGAATGTGCATGTGTGTGTATTTAGAAATATGAGCCACTGACCAGGTCTGAGACTACGGTTGGGTTCAGCCGCCCCAATTCTGCCTGACAGGGCAGTTTTGAAAGCAAGGGGGCCCAACTGGAACCTCGTGACCCAGTGGACAGGGCTTCCCAGTGATTGAATAAATGTGTGTGTGTGCATTTAGAAAAATGAGCCACTGACCAGGTCTGGGACTAAGGCTGGGTCTAGCCGCCCCGATTCTGCCTAAAAAAGGTAGCGTCGAAAGCAAGGGGGCCCAGCTGAAACCTCGTGACCCAGTGGACAGGGCGTCTGAGTGATTTTGTCTTTTCCAAACCCCTTGTCCCAGTAGCTTCTGCCGAGAGCAGGAGTGAAAGGATTCCTCTTGTGTTTCCCTTCCCATTTCCATTTTATGAGCCGGTGTCGGGTCAGAAGCCTTTTGTCTGGGCAGTGAAAAACTGCGGGGCAAGGCACTGAGCGGCCCGGACATCCTAAATAAGCCTCTCCTACGTCTCCCTGTGTGACTGAAAATGGGAACGAGTCAGTCTAAACAAGTTCCCGTCCCCCCTAAGGGGACTCCGGCGTACTTTATGTACACACACTATTCTCCCGAGGCTTGCAAGTACCTGGATAAGTGGAACTGGTATACTAGGGATGATCCTGTGAAGCATTTTCCACAAGAAGGAACATTTGATCAGGATAAAATAGTGCACTTAAGAGGGGCTTTAGAGTCCCGTGGATCCAAAACACCACAAAACCAGTGGGACGCGTTCTTTTATTGGTATGATGAAATGTCCAAAAGGCGGACAGAATCTCAAACTAGGAGCCTAAAAGACTCTCAAGAAAAATTAAAACAGCAGTTACAAGCTGTTCGGGAGAAATTGGCTGCTCCCCCAAATTACACGCCGGCCACCGCTCCGATGTATCCAGCATTGCCCGGGGCGCCCCCACCACCGGAGCCAGCAGAGGATATCCTTGACCTTTGTTCGAACCCTGCTCTCCTGGGACTCCCACATCAGCAACAACCGGTTCAACATCAGGCTGCAGCCCAGGCTAGTAACTCATTAGCTGAAGCTCCTTCAGTAAATCCATCCACGGAGCTTAATAGTCTGGACTCATCCACCATATCTGCCACTCAATCATCACCAGTGTGGCAATTTACTCCTGGGTCACAACCCACCACAGGTGTATTTAGAAGAATGGGAATAGGCATGGAAAGATCTCCCATCAATCTTAGATCCCGAGCTGCACAAGTTTACCCCCTAAGACAAATGCCAGGCATTGGCACCGATGGACAAAATATAGTAACCGTGCATGCACCCTGGACTCCAGGTGATCTCTACAATTTAACTCAAAAATTCCCCAAAATCAGGGAAGACCCAGAAAAATTTCAGGAAGAATTGCAGACTGTTATAAATTGTTATAATCCAACATGGGCTGACATTAATCAGCTCATGCGATCGATTTTGCCCAAGGAAACTATGCTACGTCTGTATGCTGCCTGTACTTGGCCAGATCAAAACCCAGGGATTGGCCAAGACTTTATTGACAAGAGAAATGCTTTGGTTCAGGCAGTTCTCACAATTTGCCCAAAAAAGGCAGACTGGACCAAAATAAATACCTGTAAACAAAACAAAAATGAACACCCCAGTGACTATTTGGAACGCCTCAAACAGGCATTTGAACGATACTCAGGAATGGATAACCCAGTCGGAAATGCTAAACAAGCAATAGTGGCAGCATTCATCCAGGGACTTAACCCTAAAATTGCTGAGAAAATTCAAACAGTAATTATTGGCTGGGAAACTAAAGATTTGACTGAAGTCCTTGCTGCGGCTAACCATTTTCATAACAAATTGGAACGGTCTAAAGACAATGCCGAGTTTAAGTTAATGGCCTTACAGATTTCTCAGTTGCAGGGTCCAGGTAGAGGAAGGGGACGAGGACGGGGAAGGGGAGGCCCGGGTAGATTCAGGGGAAGAGATAGATCCTTGAGCCCACAAAACCCAGGCTATGGGAACCAATGTCATTATTGCAAGCAAGAAGGACATTGGAAATCAGAATGCCCCAAGCGCCCCGGCCAAGGACCCAGACCCCAGTCCCTGCCCCCACCTCCACTTCCTGTCAATTTTCCCAGTGTTGAATAGGACAGCCTGAGGGACAGTGACATCATCGCTCCTTTGCTTGCTACTGACCAATCTGGTCCGTTTGTTGAATGCCTTATTTCTGGTAAACCTGTCTCCTGTCTTGTCGACACCGGAGCATCCCGCTCCACGCTAAAGGCTGCTGAGTTTCCTTTTCTACCTTATTCTCCTGAAACTATAAATGCTGTCGGTATAGGCGGACAACCTATCCCACATCCCGTCTCTGAACCTGTCTCCATCTCTATTGGCCCTTTGTCTGAAAATCATGCCTTTCTTCTTAGCCCCTGTGCACCTGTCAACCTTCTTGGTAAGGATTTGTTGTGTAAACTGGGATGCGTGATTTATTGTAGCCCAGATGGTGTTTACCTTGAGGTACCAGAACATAGGGAAACTGAGCTTGTGGCTTTGCTAACCCAGGAGTACTCTGAACCTGACACTTCCTACTTGCAAGAGGAACTGTTGGCACGAGTACCTCCACAGCTGTGGTCCACCCATGCAAATGAAGTGGGGCACATGCTGAGTGCTGAACCAGTGCGTATCATCTTGAACCCTGCCAAGCCA
>NW_005842758.1:592889-594812 GCF_000455745.1 Alligator sinensis | reverse complement strand
ATTATAGCCGCTTTTCATGCTAATTTCACTATATGATCACGTGAGTTGTAAGAAACTGTTAAAAAGTATATAAGCCTCCTACTTTTGCTCTTGGGGGGGGACCCCTTCCAAGTGCTTGGGAAATCCATGTCACTTTGGAATCCCCCCTACAGCTGTAGTTTCTTTTAAATAAAAGCTTCTGCTGACCTGACCCAAAAATATGCTGCGTGTGTTTCCACGACACCCTGTATTTAGTTGGTATATCTCTTCAGTTACAAATGATGCAACACATATGTTGTTATCTACTTTTATCGATCTTACCATCATTTTTTCTTTTGAACTAGAATTTTTTGGCCACAATTTACCTCATGGTTTGTTATGCTGTTGTTGCTTTATGATCAACACTGAGAGTTCATGTGGATTCTGTGACAGCAATAACTGAGCACCACTGTTGAATATCTAAATCTTAACCAAGCTTGCTAAATGGACAACAGTAGCGGATGAAACTCAGTGCTGATAAATGGAAAGTAATTCATATTGGTGAGAAAAGTCACATATAACCATTCTTACTTAGTCTCAGCCCTAATCTGTGTGTCCTTCAGTTTACCATCTGTGAGTTGAATAATTCCTCCTTTCTCAACACCCACTGGCTGATTTCTATATTACATACTTCAGATCACTTACTGTCTCTCTTCCTAAGTAAAACTGCAAGTACAACATGGATCCAATTTAATTTGTATTAGAATCATCCCTAGGGATGATTCTAATACAAATAATAAATTACTTTTTTATTAACAAAGTAGAGAAGAAATATTCATTCAAAAGAATGGGGACAACTACCTAAAATGCAATACAGGTAACCATTACAAGCTCTGATAAAGCCTGTCACTCATCATTCTTATTCATGTCTTGGAGATATCTGTATAATTATATATATCAGTGGCCTCATTATGAAAATATACTGAAAAGACCAGAATATATATATTTCATACACCTCCATACACATTCAGTGATCCCCCATCTTTGTTGGCTGGTAAGTAATGACACAAGCAAGTAATGTGCTACAGGCAATGCCTTGTCAAGATCAGTATAAAAATGCTAATTTCTTGGGTTATGGAGCCACAATAGTGTGTTTTATTGGGCACATCCACGTTCAATTAATTTTCAGGGATAGACTCTGGTGCAGTTCACGCTGGGGTCAGCTGTTCCTGGGCACTGCATCTTCACATGTGCCTGGGACCGCAGCAGCGGAGCTGGGCTGGAGTAGCCCTAGGCTGGCAGGGAGTCTGGCAGGGGCTCAGCCCCAGGCTTTGGGTGCAAGCATCAGGTGGAGGCGCTGGCTGGGTCACAAGGGTGCAAAAGTATGGGATTGGGTGACAGGCAGCCCCTGCACTTTTGCATCCTTGTGTCCCAGCCAGCCTGTGTCACTGTATACATGTGCATTTTGTTACACTTAATTACTCCGCTGTAATACAATACCATCCCCGATGGTACTATCTTATAGCAGAGTTAATTAATCGACTGCACTGTAATATTGGCACTTGTGTAGGGAGTGACGCTTTACTGCAGAGCTAATTTGTCAGCTCTGTAGTAAAGTGCATGTGTAGATGCACCCATTAACATATTGCCTGTGAGCATTGGACTGGGGACCACTCCACTGATATATATCTATATATATATATATCTATAAACTATATATCTTCAAAATACACTTCAGTCAATATCAACTGCTTTATGAATAGTGCTATGAATAGTGCAACTGTGGAGGGTGAATCAGTGAAAGAGCTGCAGGCACTGTCTTTTTGGGGAGTAGGGACAAACATAGCTAATGCAGCTTGTAGCTGAGCGTCCCACTGTCACATGTCCCAAAGCTGCTGTGTTATGCCTCTGTCCTTCAGAGACTATGCTTAGAACACAATACAATTGAGCATAATGTGACTAACA
>NW_005842758.1:588384-592879 GCF_000455745.1 Alligator sinensis | reverse complement strand
AAAGAGTGTAATCACAATGATTCTCCTTTGTTCTTTGAAATTTTACATTACAGTGTGTTTTGAGCATAAGGTAAGGCTTTTTATGATATCTTTTATTGGACCAACTGTACCATTAGGAGAAATGCTGGTCAAGCTTTCAGGAATCAGGTGCCCTTCTCAGGTCTCACGGAATGAGGAAGGGTACTTCAAGCCCCAAAGTTTCCTATATAGTTGGTCCAAAAAAAGATACCACAAAAGAGCCTGACCTCTCTGACATTTTCTGGACCATTTTGGCTACAACCACTTCAAGTTTTTGAGCATTAGAAGATGGTAATAGAAATAGTTTATTTTTTTAACATATACAAATTTTATAGATGATGGATTCTCTTTTCAGACATTTTGATCCTCTTTAGAAGTAAACTCTAATCCAGAGGTTGGCTACAAGGAAATACAATTTATTTTTATTGGCTCTTAAATATTTTAGCACATCAAAATAAATTTTGGGCTGTTTTGAACATATAGGAGTCTAAAGGAGTTTTTATATGTTTTAGTCACAATTCCTAGAAAAGTGTATTCTGAGAAATTATCTGCAATTTGTTCAAGGGTTTATGAGTAGGGTCTTATAATAAAAAGGAATTACTTGACAAATACCTCTAGCTCTCTATGGCTAGGGATAGAAGTTACACATAAACCAGTTGAAGTGATCAGAAACTGTTTTAAACCTGTAACAAAACATAAGTTCAGGGCACATATACTAGTTTCAAAATGGCCAAAATTGGTTTAAGTTAAACCTGGTTGAATGTAGTCTCAGACTTAAGTGATTACGGTCAAATCAGTTAATAGGACTTCTGTTGCAGACCCCTTCCTGGTTTAAGTTAAATCAGAGTCCCCCAGCATCCCGGCATGCTTCTGGTGTGACGGTTCCCAGTGATGCTGTGCTCCCCTCACCTCCACTGGATGCTCCTCCTCCCGTCCTGCCTCTGCTGTGCCGTTCCAGGTGGTGGGGGTGGGAAAGCTTCAGCCTGGCAACTTCTGCCCAATGCATGGAGATCTGGCTCCGGCTTCAAGATGCCCTCCACGTGCCTGCCTGCGCCCAGGGACTGCTCATCACACCAGGCAGGCAGAGCGTATGGAAGGTGTCCAGGAGCTGGAACCAGAGCTCCATGTACTGGGCCAAAGCCACTGAGCTGAAGCTTCCTGCCTGCCCACCCACAGCAGTGCGACAGGGGCAGAGTAGCAAAGGCAGTGGCAGTTGGAGGTGAGGGAGGCAGAACAGCCCTGCCAGCCCAGGCCACCACACAGCTTGTGGTGTGGCTGCCACCAGCGGGGTGCTACACAGGATGAGGGACACAGTGGCGGCTGCTGGCATATGAGCCCCTGTGGCTGCCAGGCTCTGGGCCCGCCAGTGCCTCTGAGCTGGCCTGGGCAGCCTGCTGCCCAAGCAGCTGCTGCCCATGCTGCTGGGCTGGGCTGTCATGGAGATGCAGCCAGCTGGGAAGGGCCCTGTCCCACCAGCCCTGCTGGGCCTTTCCCAGCCAGCTGTGGCTCCATGACAGCCCCTCCCAGGCTAGGCATGGGGAGCCAGGAGCAATCCTACCACACAGCTCCTGTGGCCCCAATCTGAGCTGCAGCCAGCTAGGAAGGGCCCTGCCCCCATGGCCCAGCCTGGGCTGGCCCTTCCATGTTCACTCTCAGCAGTGCCTGGGCTGGCTTGTCTCAGCCCCACAGCCCCAGCCCCAGCCCCAGTCCCAGGTAGATGGCAGGGCTATCCTGGCTGGCATGCTGTGCAAGTGGTGAGCAGGGGGGAAATCCAGGCAGACCCTTGCTGGGCTCTCTGTTCCTATGCTTGAGAGGGAAGACAGGGGAGCTTAATCCCCATCCCTGCCCCCCTTCACCTGAGGTGCTGCCTGGGCCAGTGTCTGGCATCAGGGACAAGCCTGGCAAGGGCTGCTTCCCCCCTCCCCCTCCAGGCACACCCGGCTTGGGTCCATGCAGGCCAGGGTAGGGGTTTAAGCCCCTCCCCATCATACTTAGCAGCCTGCCAGGAGCCTGGCCATGCCCCTCAGATCAGCTTCCCTCTAGCCTTGCCTCAGAGGGGTAGCCCAGGGCAGGGAGCTGGCAGCACTCCCGCCCCTTGAGCAGCCAACTGGGGAAAGCCTGGGATTGTGCAGGCAGACCTGCCTAATGACAGAGTCCTGCAGGGGCCCGGCCACACCCCATTCAGATCAGCTCCCTATGGAAGGGAAGGGAGGGCTGCTCTAGCACCCCCCAGCTTCTAGCCTGAGCCACTGCAGACATGTGCCTGAATTTCCTTAGTCCAGAGGGAACATCTGTCCAATTTCAAACCAGTTCAGTTTAGCCAGCTTAGACTAACCTGCAAAGATTGAATAAATTTAGGCTTGGGTGTTCTGAATGTCTATCCCTAGCCCTACAGTGTTAAGACATACCGGTATATTTCCAACAGAAAAGAAGAGAGCGGAGAGACCCTTACTGGAGTAAAGGTTGTTTTTTTTTGACATAATAATATTCATCACTAAGTGGAGTAAATTCTGATTAATATAGGAATTGCCTCTGTGTAACCATTATAAAGAGCTCTGAATTTCTTTTCCTAAAGTAAAAGAGTTTCCAAAGTTTGCAACTAATTTCTACCTGGCTATAATAATAGATTTTTTTGCTATTTTACATTTTATCCTTCTGCTTGCAGATGTGTATAAAGCGATAGTGTCTTAGGAAATGTGTAAGCAATACCTAGTCTTGGTTATGTATCTATAAAGGGCATGTTGATTCCAGACAGCATCATAAAGAAGCTGTGCACACAATCAACTGATTCTGATAACTGTTTGATTTAGTACTAATAGTAAATATGTGTGGTACAGAATAGTAGCTGCTTCATTTTTACAAGTTATGAACTTGTTTTGAGATTGCATAAAATGCTGCTTGTTCATTTAGACAATTAATTATTTTTCAACAGAACTTTTTTTTTGGAAAAAATGGAGATTTGGCTACACTGGAACACTTTATGAATTTATCTTGATTGTGAAGACCTGTTCATTTTGTAAAAAGATTCTGAAACATATTATATATGTTGTACTGGTAAAAGAAAACATATTTTTTAGTTTTAAAGAATGTTTTTTCTTCAAAATTCCCTTTAATCTTATTTTTAAAAGAACAATAGTTTGAAAATGATAAAAGTTGGAAGACAACATTTTGGTTTTTGTTGAGACAAATATTTTGTTTGACTCAAACCATTTTAAAGTTTTTAGTTCACCAAACATTAAAAAAATTATGTTGGGACCAAACTAAATCGAAATTGCCAATGAACAGAAAAAGCCATCATTTATTCACTCATTTTTTGCTACTACCATCTCATGTGTTGTTTTTCTGCTCCACTCCACCTGCTGAGACTACAGAGATTTCTTCTTTACATTATGACAGGGTACATGGAAAAACCTGTGACAGGGCTCCCATCCAGGCAGTTGGCCATGGTAGCAGGTGGAAAATTGTGGAAAATTGTTCTCTCCTTTACCGTCATAATAATTTTTTGAAATCACAGGTGCTCTCTTTCTGTCTCTCGTGCTCTGTTATCTGCCTGACAAGTCTATTCTGGGTTTATGTGAAGCAATACAAATGCCCAGTGCCTTCTATAGCTCTAGTGTAACTGAGCTCTCCTCTATAGCAATCAAGAGTCTCAGTCATGGGCTCCAGCCATGGGCAGCACTGGCTGTATAAGTCCTTCATGTCAGTGTCAAGCCCAGTGACAAGGGCATTTGGCAGTTTGTGACCTAATTCTGCTACAGTGTGATTAGTGATAAAGATGAAGTTGTCTTAGACCACAAATTGCTGCCAAGGGCACAGAATTTGGGTGAGAAACTCCTAATTTAAAAATTTTAAATAGGACAACTGAGATCCAAGTGAGGTTTTGAAACCCTCTATTAGGTTTTAATTTGTAAAAGGATATTTGCACCAGTGATTATGGTATTTTCTTGCATACAACACATACTTTTCCCCCATAAACCAGCTCTTGGAGTGTGCATTAAATGTGAGGATATATAGTAACAGAAGTTTCTGCCACTTACTTGGTGAAAGGGAAAGTAAAGTCTGAGCTCATTCCACAGGGAGCAAAACAGTGAGCAGGCTTGGTTTCATAGCTAATGCTACTCAGTTACAAGGAAAGATCTTTTTTTCATTTTATCTTTCAAAAACAAGGTGCGTGTCTTATTCTGAGATAAGTTGTATATGAGACAATGTGGTCATTACACTGGTGGCAATAGAATGCGCTAGTTCAATATGGAACTGGTATTTTGTGAAATTTATCTTGGTCAGTTACATCTGCCCTGCAGTTTGCCCTGTAAGGGTTCTGGTCCTTTAAAAGGTAGTTTGTTATATGGAACTGCTGTGAAAACCTACTAAGGAACATGGGCTCCAAGTACTTGTATGATAAAGTTTTTCCCAGTTTTATCCCTCACCTTCAGTTACTGTATTAAAGGCTAACTTGTTCCTTAAAATGGACTGCAGC
>NW_005842758.1:580673-588353 GCF_000455745.1 Alligator sinensis | reverse complement strand
TGAACCCAGAAACAACACATGCACCAGTACAAAATGTCTTAGTATGGAGACATCCTATGCGTTGCTATGGTAGGATAGATATTGGAGGAAAGTACTTGGAAGCAAGTCTGAATAAGGAATTTTTTATGGGAATACAATTTGAAATCTAAGCACGTTATGTGTTTATCATGGGATACATTTAAGAAATGTGTCCTGTATCCTTCCAATACGTTCTAAAATGAAAGTTGCGAGTGCAACTGAACCAAGTGAATCTGTCTCTCTGTTTTTCTCTCTGTCTCTCTCTCACTGTTTCATGTTGGAGCTGTTCCATCTTCCATAAATATTTAAATACACATTAGGCTGGATAGAGAGATCTAGCACCTAGGAAAGTCACTAATATGGCATACGGGAGAACGAGGTTCAAGCTCTTGCATTGCCATTTTTGTACAACCTAAGTGAATGGAATTGACGACCTATTGACCATGGGACAGATATAGCCTGCAAAGCTTTAATCAGAACCAGAGTCTGAGGGTAGAGGGGAGGTAAATCAGCAGCATAAAGCAGCAGACGGGAACATCAAGGGAAGCAGCTGAGTTGCAAGCAGTGGAACCTCCTTAGAGAAAAGCTTCATTACTTTGGCCTGCCATTTGTAAAATGTTGCCAACCCCTGAGCTAAAGACAGACATTACACATAAACCAGTTTAAGTGATCAGAAACTGATTAAATCTGCAACAGAGCAGATGTTCAATGCATATAAACCAGTTTGAAAATGGCTGAAACTGGTTTGAGATAAACCTGGATGAATGTGTAATATCAGATTTAACTGATTTGGGTCAAACCAGTTTATGTAATTTCTGTCCCAGACCCCTTGCTGGCTTAAGTTAAATCAGACTCCCCCAGCAATTCTGGCATGCTCTCTGGGCTGGGCTCTCTGCTCCACAGCAGAGCTGCCCCCTCCCCTGAGTTGCCTGGCTGCAGCTCTGGCAAACTGCAGGCTGCTCCCCACCCTCCCTCTCACCACTCCCTGCTAAGCAGGAATTCCCCACTTCCCTATACCTTGCTGAGAGGTATCTGTGTATTAGCTAGCAGACCACATGCTAGCTATAGCCCATGCTGTAGCAGATGGGACAAAGGCAGAATCAACAGGTAGCTAGTAATAATTCTCTGTTGTTTTCTTAATGGGGTGATAAACACTGAATTAGGAGTTATAAACACTGTGTTATCAATTCCTTGCTGGGGGGGGTGGGCAACCCCTCCCTAATCATAGCTTCCCCTGCCAGGGACTGGCCATGTTCCCCTCAGCTCAGAACTTTGGAAGGGAAGGGAGGGCTGCTCTAGCACTCCTTGGCTTCTAGCCTGAGCCACTGCAGGCATGTGCCTGCACGTCTGGGATGTCTGTGCAGTTACAAACTGATTTAGTCTAGCCAGGTTAGACTAACCTGCAAAGATTGAATCAATTCAGGCCCAGGGTTTTTTTGAATGCCTGTCCCTAGTAGGGCTGTGCGAAGCCTTGGTCCCTGGTTCAATTCGGCAGAGATTCAACTCGATTGGGTGGCTGAATCTCTGAATCCAAATTGAATCAGGAGATCCTTTAATCTCTCTGAATCAAATCAGAAACCTCCAAACTGATTCAGAGATATTTGGAAAGATTTGACGATTTGGATATAGACACAGCTTTAAATGTTTTTTCTATATACCTCAAGGTACCAGGCGGCTCATGAATGCTGTGATGCTGGGGCAGATGGAGAGTCCCACAGGAGCGTGGTGGGGTCCCCCAGAATACTCAGCAGAAGACCCAGAAGTGGACCAGAAGCACTTCCAGTCCACTTCTGGGTCCGATGGGGAGCGCGGAGGTGCAACCTCCCACATGCCCCCAGCTCAGTGATTGGTGCCTCCCGAGTTTGGGGGCGCACCCAATCACTGAGCCGGGGCCCACCAATGCAGTCAGTGGCAGACCCAGAAGTGGACTGGAAGTACTTCTGGTCCACTTTTGGGTCCGCCTCCGAGCATGCAGGGGGTCACTCTGCACTCCTGTGGGACACTCCACCTACCCCAGCATTGCAGTGTTCATGAGCCATGCCTGGTACCTCAAGGTATGTAGAAAAAACATTTAAAGCTATGTCCATGGTCGAAACGCTGATTCTCTGAATCTGCATTGAATCTTGAGATTTGTATTCAGCTGAACTGAATTAAGGACAGTGATCTGAATCACGAATTGAATCACTGTCTCCAATTCGGGCTGAATCTGAATCCAAAGTGAATATAACATTTTTCACACACCACACTACTAGTCCCTAGCCCTAGCTCTACCTAAAAATAAATAAATAAATAAATAAATAAATCTAAAAAAAGAAAGGAGAAAAAAGTGCCACTTTGAAAGCTCTTGATTTTCATTCTCCAGTTGCAGAATGTCGCAGGGAGAGGCAAACCAGGGAGACTCCCAAGCCCATGAGGGAAACCCCAGGGCCAGGAGCCAGGGGTGAAACAGGAAAAGTGAAAGTAAAGAAAGAAAAATTACTTACAGCAGGACGGGAGGAGGAGTGAGGACAGTGGGGAAAGCCCGCGTGAAGCATTGACCACGCCTTTAGTCAGCTGCGGCCAGCGGATGACATCACCCCCAATCACTGGCCAGCGCAAATGAAAGGGCCGGCAGTGAGAGGAAGCGGGGGGCGCGTGGACACCAGGAGAGGGCCTGGTCAGTGGGGTCAGCTGGAGGCGCGGGACGCCGGAGGAGATTGCGCGCACTGGCTGCGGTGGGGCGGATGAACCAGGCGGCGATTCAGCACCCAGATCCAGAATAACAGCTGCAGGCAAGCCAGGAGATGAGCCGGTAGGACGACCCAGGGTGCAGGGAGGTGAACAGACCTGTGAAGACCAGGAGGGAGGCCAGCCATTCTGGGCAGATCCAGAAAGAGGGGAGCTGCGAGGACAGGACCCAGAGAGAGGGCTGCTACGCTGGGAAGACCCAGAGAGAGGGCTGCTGCTCTGGGAAAACCCAGAGAGAGGGCAGCTGCAAGGGAAAGACCCAGAGAGAGGGCAACTCCAAGGCGAAGACCCAGAGAGAGGGCGGCTGTGCTGCGAGGACCCAGAGAGAGGGCAGCTGCTCCAAGGAGATTCAGAGAGAGAGGGTTACGACAGTGGGAAACAGGAGGGAGAGTAGCTCTAAACCTGGGTAGGTGGAGCGGGGCCACAGAGCTGGGCCACGTGGAGGAGGCTTCGTCAACAAGCAGAGGTGTAGAGGTGCTCCACAAGGAAGCCCAGTAAGGGTAGGGTGATGCTTTTCATGGGACTCATTAAGTTTGTCTTTTGAGTTGAGAAGGGTGTTTTTTGTTCCCCCGTATCAGAAGAGGTTGAGGTGGAGTGGAGGCAGGAAGACTGAGACAGTGAGAGGTGGGCTCATTGTTTAGGTATTCAGGGGAGTGTGAGGTCAGCCACGGAAGCGACCAGGACCAGCCGGGCTGGGTAAAGGGCGAGGTGCAGGGGAGGAGGAGCCTCACGGAAGACACCAAAGAAGCAGGTGGCTAACGAGGGCACCCGCGTCGCACGAAGCCCCACCCACTGTGAAAGATTCAAAGTCGTGGCAGGAGAGAAGGGGCAGCTTGCAGCACGTGTGAAGACCTCCCGTAAGGCCACCTGCAATGGCAAAGCGAGTACCGGTGAGCACTCGAATTAAGGAAGCCCGGGACAAGATGTTCGAGGCCCGGCGGGTGCACAGAACTAATTATTTTAAAATCTCCAAAACTTTGTCAGGTGAGAATGAAACATTTCCTGTGCAGTTCAATTAGTAAACCTTTTTATCTAATAAACCAGGTATGAAGGCAATACATCATTTGGTTTGAAAAGATGTTACTTTTTTGGAAAATAAATCAATAAATAAAACCCTTTAAATTCAACAGTAGAAATGAATGAATAATTCATAATAGAACATTTAGTTGATTAATGTTATGTTTTTTCCTGTTTGGGAACAGACCTTGGTCTGAACAGCATTTTCTCAAAGTTATTTGGAATTATGAGCTTCATAATTTCTACAAATAACTCTTGTTTGGCAAATAGTTCATGAGCAGTCAGTTTCACTCATAAATAACTATAATTCATGTTATTATGGTTCTGTCTTTAATTAAACAAATATCTTTTAACATGAATACATAACATACAATTTGGCATTCAAAATTCTGTTTTCTACAAGTTTTACTCAAGATTTGAATAAAATTCTCAGTGTTTATAGCCATTCCTTGCAGGAACATTCTTCATATTTGTGGACAGGAAGCCTGAAGGTCTAAAAGTTGATTTACTTAAAAATATGATTGAATGATAACAGAAAATTTTTGTTTTGCCATTTTTCCATGTGCATGAGTAAACATACAATACAGATATGGAAAGAAATATTTGGACATCAGCTATTTAAATATCTACCTCAAGATCACTTTCTGACCTCACAGAGTACTAGCAAAAAAGAGATTGTAAGAATCTAAGGGTATGCATACATGGTATAATACAATTTTGTCTGGGTAGTGGAAGGAGTATAGCTGCTTAATCAGTTTGCTCCCCCAGGCTTCTAAGCAGAGTTAATTAGCCTGGCAGGAGGAACACATTAAACACAGCTATACTGCTTCTCAGACCTTAGCTAGTTCATGTATCTTTGCACAATGCATTGAGTTGCATAAATATACCCTCAGATACTAAGGTAATGAATCAAGTAAATACGTAAAAGGCTTATAAACAAATGCTTCATTTGACTGGGGACTGACTGCCCTGTGATTTGATTCAGATCAAAACAGGAACAGCCTGACTGTTTACACATGTAGCCTTCTAAGCTGCATTGCTGCCCTTCTGCCAGTAGGTGGCTAGATACGGCACACAGCCTGACAGGTGAGTAGTCTAATGAATGATATTTAGGGGCCTACTGAATTTGAGGCAGCTGCTCACTAATTTTACAGTCCAAGAGCAGGGCCCAGTGCCATGATCATGGTCTGAGTGCAGTGGGCCCTTCCCTGCCCCCATGCCTCTGATTGGCCAAGGGGCTCCAGAAGTCCCACCTATCCTTGCAGATTGCCAGATGGCCCCAAACCAGGGTTTGCTTATTAACATATCAATTAGGAATTAAGCACGTGGAATCCATTAATTGATGTGTTATTCTTAAACAGTCTAAGTACTTAATTAAGCTCTAAAATGAAATATCTTATTAAAATAAGGTAATGGATACCATGAATTGTAATGAATACTAACTATATACACTTTATTGACTAATACCAATGACATATACTTTAATAATACCAACTATATACACTTTATTAAATAATGCCATCTAAGCACTCAAACTCTAAACTGAAGTAACTTATGAAAATAAAACTATACAATGCACAATATGAATTTTAACTAATGCCAACTCATCATCGGCAGACATCAGTCTTGGGAGATATGGAGATTAAACCTTTGGTGGGTTATTGGGTACCACCACACGTTCTTGAGTGACTGAAAAGTCCAATGTGTGACAAGCAGGTCCTCCAGAAAACTGCACATACAAACTCGGTTGAGCTTGTGCTGGCATGCCGAGTACCATCTTGCCTTGCCTGCCTCTGATTCCTCTTCTCTATTTCATCATTAACCTTCTCCATCTCAAAGTGACATAGGCCCTGCTTCATAGCAGCTTTCTACTCACAGAGGTCTGAAGTGACTGATTCCTAGTCTTGGCCATTGATGTGCAGCTCACAAAGGTTTTTCAGACATCAACATAACGGAGTTTGGGCCATCCAAGTTGATGATTGCCAGTGGCCATCTCACCATAGAGTATATCCTTGGGGATTCAGCCATCACTCATACAATTCACATGTCCTAACCAATAGAGGCATCTTTGTCTCAGTTGCACAAACATACTGGGTATCTTGGACTATTCCAGAACAGTGAAGTTGGAGATTTTGCCATGCCATGTTATGCTCAGGATATGGCAGAGACAGTGAAGATGAAAATTGTTCAGTTTTCTTCCGTCCTACAGTCCACATTTCGCTGCCAGAAAGCCAAGTATGAAAGCACTGTAGATGGACATCTTTGTCGATAGAGTGAGTGCTCTGTTTTTCCAAACTCTCTTTTGAAGTTTAGCCATGGCATTGCTTGCCTTTCCAATGCAAGTGTTAATTTTGACTTCCAAGTAAAGATTTTGCAAGGTGGTGGAGCCCAAGTAAGTGAATTTTGCAACCACTTCTAGGCTTTCATCATTTATTCTAACTTCAGGGGGTGACCTATGTACTGACTCATGACTACTGTCTTCTTTAGGCTAACAGCTGGACTGAAATCATTACAAGCATGAGAAAAGTGATCCATGAGACTTTGCAGTCCTGCTTCTGAATGACTAACAATTGTTGCATCACTGACAAAGAGCATTTCACAGAGAAGAACTTCTCAGGGTTTCAATTTTGCTTTGAGATGAGAGAGGTTAAAGAGCTTCCCATTGGATCTGGTCTGAAGGGATACTCCTTCTGAAGAGCACTGAAGGCATATTAGAGTAGGATAGTGAAGAAAATCCCCCAAAAGTGTGAGAGCTAAGAGACAGCCCTGTTTGACTGCATGGTTGATTTCACATTCTTCTGAATGCAATCCATAGAGGCAACTATAATACCAACTATATCTACATTATTAAGGACATTATAAAAAGAAATTTGCTGAAACTGAATGCTAACCTTAAAACAGGCAGTTCATGCTAGGTATTTAATGAGAGCATGCTGCACTCAGTCACAGTGGCTGGAAACATTCTCTGTCTCTGTGGGGTGAACACTTGTTCATATGCTAAGATGGTTCATTCAGCATCCACCGAGTTTATTGGAAAGGTGGGGCAGCTTCTTGCCAGGGCATAAAGATGTGGAAACTAGTCACAGACAGATTCCCAGAACACAGGCATGAACACAGGTATCTGGCACTCTTTGACAAAGTTCATGTAAGCAGCACATTCATTGTTATGCTCTTTCTGCCATCTAGGGATTTATTTAAGCAGCTGAATTGATTTCAGTAGCTGAGGGTCAAAACTCAGCAAAGACACCCAGTTGGGGTATAAAATGAGAACAGCACTAAGGAAGGGGGCAGCCAGCTGTCTACTGTGGTGGCAGTGATGAGTCCTACCTATAGTATTGGGTCAGCTTCATATTGCCTGGAACAGGTCCCTTCTGCACTGGTTTTCATGATGACAGCTTGACAGTTCTTGTGATACCCTGTCTTCAACCCAGCTTATCAAATCCATCGCCTTGTTGCGTGCATGGTGGATCATAGCCTGCTGGCCTTCAAACCAAGTCAGGAGCTCCATGAACCAGGTGGCATTGGAGCCACAAACAACACTTGATATTGAATGCTGCCTTGCCCTAAGAGATCGTAAGAGGCTTGATCATGCATGGTGTGCTAGGTGTGATTTCCAGCTCCTCGCTCACAAACTGCTGGTATTGCTGCATCTGCTTGGCATGGTAACGGACTGCACTGTTCTTAAAGTAGTTCTTAAAGTATTATATAATGCCAAGGTTTAATAACTCAGTTTTATAAATCAAGAAATCATAGAGCAGGAGTGGGCAAATATGGCAAAATACAGCCTGTAGGCTGGATCTGGTCCACAAGGCCATTCTATCTGGCCTGGAGGGCTCCTAAAAATTTAGAACATTTTTATCTACTCCTGGCTGCCTGTCAAAGATGACAGGAGCCAGGGGCAGTAGGACACAGGGGGCG
>NW_005842758.1:565335-580635 GCF_000455745.1 Alligator sinensis | reverse complement strand
CCCCCCCAGCCATTTCCCTGCCCCTGCACTGTTCTACCACCATGTGTCTCCCAGCTGCATCACCCAACCAGGGAGCATGGGGCTGCACCAGTACTGGGTGTGCATGTGTATGTGTGTTCATAGGGTGAGTCCCACATGCACACCACACCATACACATGCACCCACATCCCCCTTGCACTGCCACACATGCAGACCCCCACATCCACACCCTGTCATGTATCCCAGCCACTTCCCCCCACAAACCCCATACTCACCCATACTCCACATATCCACACACTCACATGTTCCCTCAACCCCCCACGCTATCTATCCCCACAAACACAACCACACCCCACACACCCACAGCCCCCAACAAGCCTAAAACCACAAGTGTATAAGTGTAAGGCTTCTTTTTAAGCTATTATATACAATCACCTGTATGTACACTACACAAACACATGTAAACCAGGACAAAAACATTTTTTGAAATAAAATTAATGAATGTTTTAGGTGTTTGCTTTTTAGAATACAATTTGGCATTTTTCTGGTTCTGAGATGGCAAAACCCCTTGTTGAAAGGAGTACTTCTGGGAGCAAGAGGAGGGACCTCTGGTGGCAAAAGTCAAGGGTTAGGGGGCAGGACTTCCAGTCACAAGATGGCGATCAGGGGGTGGGGTACCTGGCAAGGGGTGGACCTACCCATGCGGTCCTTCATAGCTTGTCAAAACTTGGTAAGTGGCCCTCTGCCTGAAATATTTGCCTGTCCCTGTCATACAGCATGCCAGACATCATGACAAATACTCTTGTGCCCAGCCTTCTTGATAATATTGCCTCTCAAACCATACACACAGTGAAAACAATTAGAATGATAGATGTTAGAGGAATACTGGATACCAAATCGCATAATTCTGAAAATGCTTTTCATGTTGCTCTCCATTAAACAAATGCTAAAGGAGAAACTTTGACATATTATTCTGCTGAATACAGTAGGTACAAGTGCTTGGGTAAGGGTTTTTTTTTAAGAATTCGATAAGATTTTGGCTGCATTAACTGATGAACTCTTCTGCAGAATCAATACAACGCCAGAGCTCATCTCACTTCCGGCCCCTTACAGCTTCTTTCACCTTATACAGTGAATTACCATATTAATAATCCCATCTAGCACTTATACAGTGTGCTCATTTGTGAAATACTATGCAAACATTAATTAATCCTCACAATATCCCTAAAAGCAAGAATCTTCCTGAAGTATGGTTCAAATCATGGTTTGACCAGGGTTCCATCCATCCTTTATCTGATACTGAGACTTGATGCCGCTTCTCAGGGAAGTACCCTATCACCAAGCTATTATTCTGGGGTGGGCCTCTCAATATCCCACGTCAGATCTTTTCCATGTTTTATAAATATTTATTTAATCATTGGAGCAGAAAGAGATTAACTATAGAATCTACTGGTTAGGCTACTCATCTGAGAAGTGGAATCAAGTCTTTTCTCCAAAGGCACTGAATTGGAGGGAAGAAGAAAAATTTAATAACTTGTGGTTGTAACGTTCACTTGGATATGGAAGACAGACATGCAAGTCTGAGAGAAGGATAGAACCCCCACATTCTGTGGTGTTTTGGCTTTGTTAATATAATAATGAACCAGAAATGTTGCCAGATATTCTATTGTATTTTTCACATTTTCTAATGCCAGTCTAATGATGATAGATTATGGCATAAGGATGCCTCTTAAGTATAAACATTTCTGGGATTTGTAGGATAAGGCTGCAAATCCATACCTTTGTTTTGGGATTTTTTTGCAAGGAAACAAGTCCAAGAAAGAAAAATTCATAGGAATCTCCTGAGGTTGAAGCTCATAGAAGCTCACCTCTTCACAAGTGATTCTTCTACCTAGAAGAATAGGGAGCTCTGGCTCTTTGCACTTGGAATGAAAGAAAATATATTTATATATTGTCATAACCAGCACTACACATAATATTTCTTCTGAGAGTCTGAAGAATGCTTCTATCATAGTATCTTCATTTTATCTTCTTATTCATATCTTCTTATTGTTATGGCAGATGCTTCTGGGATTACAAAATATGGTAAGGATTAAGTGTTACTCACCAGACAATAATGTTCACACCTGAGAGACAATGCCTGGTCAGTTAAGAAAAAGCAACCACTGACAATTCACGTGAGATGGCTGTACATGTTAGCTTGCCAAAGGTTGGATACTAAATGACCCCAGATTCATCTTCAAACAGACAATGGAGATTTACACTTAAAAGGGTACAATTATAGCAAAACCAAGACCTGGAAACAGTTTTGTCTGAGACTGGTATCTGTAAACTCTTCACATAAGAAGTGATAATCTGTTTCTCTGACAATGGATAGCTAAGGATATAGGAGTAATAATATTTATGACTGAAAGAACATAAATATTTCCTAGTTATAAGTGGATCAGGAAAGATGACTGAACTGTCAAACAGACAGACATCCAGGACAGGAAGTTATATGCATAATATATGCTCCCCAATAATTCAACTGAAACATGCAGATGAGCTGATAAGAATGAGAATTTAAGAATTGCTTTGGGAGTAAGCTTTTGTCAAAAGATTCTGGGGTACTGGGCGATTTATTTCTCTAGCTGGAGAAGGCTGGGCAGTGTAAACTAACAGGTTTACTTCCAGGAACTTTGATTCTGAAACCAACAGCTACATTCTAATCAAGAGAGAAAGCTAAGTTAAGATTAACCCATAGTTCTTATAGTTTTGTTTTATTTCATATCTCTGCTTTCATTATGCAGTTATTGATTCTTATGATTCTCTTGTTTATGTTAAAAAACTTTTTCCTATTTCTTATACTTTACTCATTGTCTCTGTAGTAATTGTGATTTCAGAGTATTTGAGTATATGTGCTGGTCACTCCTACAGGAGCAAGGGCCTATGGCTTTCTTGTAGAAGCCAAACAACAGGTGATTCTTAAATGGCATAATCTCTTCTGATAAAGCTGGCAAGGACTAGATGAGACAGGTGATGCTGAGGTACCTTGAATCAATGAGCTGGCCCCTTAGATACATCTCAACTGGTTCTCAGTGGTCAAACAGCGGACTGTAGAGAAAGATTTGGGGTTGAAGGCCACCCCTGAAAGCATGAATACACTCCTCTTGTGTTACAAATACGTACAAAGTTCCATTTGACATCAGTAAAAGCAAGGTGAGCATTCAAAAATGCTATCCCATAAAAAAGCAGCTTGAATCCCTTTTCAAGGTATTTCCCATCATGAATCTTTGCACATAAAGCTAACAGTTTTTACATAAGATAGTGATCAAGGCCTAACTTCTAATTTACGAATAATTCAGTGGTATAGAGAGGAAAGCTTAATAATCCTCACAAAATGAGAAACTAAACAAAATAAAACAAAAAAATAAAACTTCTTGCACATCTGGTAACTTTTTTTACCCAGATGTATTATTCTTTTTTTCAGAAAAAAATAGCTCCTTTTTGAAAAAAAGGGGGCTTTGTATAGAAAACATGAAGAAATTCATTTAGCAATATATGATCCTAAAATAACCATCTTATAGAAATCTACATACCACAACATTTTGGTTAGTTTCAGATGAAATGGTGAAATTTTCATACTTAATTCTAAGAACAGAAACTCAGTTTTCACAACTCAACAGGGAAAAGTGTGGATGCATTAAGGTGACTGATATTTTCCCATTGACTTCTGGGGGCCAAGATTTCACTCAGTGATTCTACATTTTCTGTTTTATTTTACTTTTGAGTCTTTTAAAAAGAGTTTTTACCACCTTTCAAAAATTGTAATTGACTTTAGAGAACACAGAAAAAAATACATTTTCCTGCCTAGTTCCTTCAGAGCGATTGGTTACATGTTACCCATACCTGATGCTTTGTCTACTTTAAGTAACTCTAACCTTATTTAGTGTAAGTTATCTGAAAGATAACATCTGTACCTAGCTCCTCCTCTGGTGTCCCTGGAAAACTGATCCCCAACTTGAGCAGATCGCCACCCTCTTCCCCTGTAAAGACAGAAACAAAGTAACTATTTAATAACTTAGATTTTCCAGTTTTCCTGGTTGTACGTTCTATACTCATCTTTGCATGGCTCAGTTGCTCCTTTTATCTATACCAGGGGTCAGGAGCATGTAGCCCACAGGCTGAATCTGGCCCTCATTGGATCTGGCCTGCGGAGCTGCAAGGCTTTGTCCCTTCCTGTGCCATGCTGGAGTGAGGTAGTGAAGAGCTGCACTGGGGCTGGGTAGCTGGAAGCTGCATTGCCACCACTTCTCCCTGATTACAACACAGGTGAAACTTTCAGTTGGTGGGGAACTGAGCCGGAGCTGTGTAGTTTCTAGCTGTACCTGCACTGCGGTTGGTGGAGGAGGAAGTAGCAGCATCATGGGCACAGCTGCCCTCTAGGTGGAAGCTGCACTCACACCCCAGCCACGGGTAGAGGGGCTGGGAAAAGTGGTGCTGGCTTCAGCACAGGTCCCAGCTGTCTATCCCCTTGTTGATGTTATACAGCAGAAGCCACTCAGCCCCCATTAGACTGGAGCCTAGTGGTTTCAACCCATGACTTACAAAGGTTGCTAGCTCCTGATCTGTACCATTCTACATGTACAAAAGCAGGGGTGGGTGTGGAGCCCTTGTTATCTTAACTATTTATTATCATTTACCATTTGGGGTTTTTTTCCTTCTCTTATTTTCTTTTAACATTTTTTTTGCTTGTTTCATTTTCCCACTCCTTTTCCACAGTTCTAGTTTCTTTCTATTCATAAATGTCTTTTCTTTACTGTTCATGCTGCTCTTTCCATGTCTGTTTAGTCATATTGATTTTGGTTGCCCTTTTTGGTTTTCTTTCTTTCTTTTTCTTTCATTATTCTGGAAAGTGTTCTCTTCGTAATTTCTCCAGCTGTGCCTTAAATACTTCAAACTTTTTCTTTTGTTGATTTAATATTTAATTGCTGTTACCAATTTCCTGGTCATTTTCTTTAACTCAATTCGGAGTCTTTTAAAGTCTGCATTTCTAAGCAAGTTTATTTCTATTCTCTTATTCATATGGGCTTCCTTTGTGACCCAGGACAGATTCTTTAACTTTACAACCTCAGTAAAAGGGGATAATAGCATGTCCCTACCTCACAAGGTGTTATGAGGATAAATACATTAATGATTGTGAAGTGCAGCAATTAGGGCTATATACCTATATAAAATATTTTTACTTTCTTTATTATTTTCTTACTTTCCACCCTCTTTTGCCTTATTCTTCACTTTTTCTTGACACAGTAACTAGAGAGCTCCATCATCTGCACAGCTGCCCACAGTATTCTTTGTCACACCCTATCTTAAATGTATGGATCTGAAGTTGGAAGGTCTCTCACTGCGTGGCCAACTGTGAAATAGAAAATTGTATCCACATTTTCAGGGCAGAAACATAATCACAGAGTAAGTTTCTCTAAACTATTGAGTTATCTGATTTCCAGTGAGCTCACATTAATAGACACAACTGACATTTTAATAGAGAGACCCACATATGTCTGAACTTGGCAACTTCTATTTTTAAATCAATATTGTACAAGCAAATTATCAGTTATGTAATATGTTTCATTCAACTTACAATGTAAACACAACTGCAATTACTATGAATTTAGCCTGTATTTAACAAATACACACACCTTTGCTTATTGGATTTTTCTAGATTACAATTTTTGGCTGTGTTGTAATGTAAATTAATTAATTTCCAATTAATTCAAATTAACCAATATGACTGCAAAGAGTAATACAGACACTCAAAAATATTTGTTCCTGGTCATGAAACACCCTGATTTTACAGAAGTGGAAGGCATGGCATAGTGTAAGGTATTGAAAAGAAAAGCAGAAAATGTTAAAAAAATTATAGAAATATAGCATTTGTTCCTATATTTAATCTTGTTAAATAAACTTGCTTTGTTAAAATACAGCCTACTAAAAATCTAGTCAGTTCAGTAACAGATAAAGTATTACATACAATTTAAGAAATGTCTGGCATATGCATTCGAATTAAATTTCATTTGGAGAGGTAATGGACAACTTCAATTAAATACAAGCACAAACTAGATGGTTTCCATGGAGACTTTGCTCATGTGATCTGCACATAACTGTAACTAGTAAGTAGATCCTCTAATCAGACTGCATAGAAGCTGGGAATCAAGTAGAAGACAACAAAACATATATACTGTAGTCCCCAAATCCTTAAGATGTTGTAAATTCTTACATCTAGTTTTCAAATATTACAAGAAACTATATTTAAAAGAAGGTATGCTTAAAAATGTATTTTTTGTGAAAGAGAGGTTGCGGTTTTACTCTGAAATCATACATGATTTATACTCCCCAAAACACCTAATGCATCGTTTAAAAGAAGATACTAATTTAAACAGTATTTTCTCTCTTGCTAGAAAATTTGTATTTTTTCTATCTCACACTATTCTGGGATTCTAGACTGAACTCTGGAAATACCTAGCATAACTTTGACATGTTTTAGATGGAAAAAGAAAGTAACTTTTCTAACTTAACTATTTTTCCAGTGATTTTTGTTGGTAAAGGAATACAGTAACTTATACTATAAACAATAGAGGAGGAAGTCTAAAAGAGGTTGGGAAAAAGATGTACTAGTGGAGATTTCAAGAAGAAAAGATTGCCTCACAGTAAAAGACCTTGCTTGGGACCCAGGAAATTTAGTTTTTGATTCTGATTCTGCCACAAAACTTCTTCTGTAAGCTTGGACAAGTTGCAATCTCTCCATGATTGAGTTCCCCCTCTTTAAACATAATAGGATGCCTATATTTCACAGCTACCTTATAGGGATTCATTCCTCAATGTGTATGAGGAATAAATTGCATAAATAAATTAAAATTGCCCACCTGGAAAAGACCAGCATTCTGTCCTGAATAGGGTTAATTTCCAGATGTTTTATAAGCTTCCATAAAATTAATGTAATATATCCAGATCTTTTACTTTGCTATGGGGGGCAGAATGCTTCCTGGCAATTAGTTTATATTTTGAGCATGAGGACTGATATTACTTAATTTTTTTTATTACAAGTTTATGCATGTTCACATCACCACCACAGCATTTAGAATGTAGCTTCTAAAGACTAGTGTCAGTTCCATCAGACCCTGATGAGGTTCAATTTATATATCCTTCATTTTTTAAGTATAAATTAATCAAAAGTCTTACTGGCTTTTGCAGAACTGCAGAGATAATCTTTGTGTGAGGTTGAACCATATTTTAATGCAATGTGCTTCTTAACACCACAGGAATGCATAGCTTTTGTTATTTTAGCTGACATTTTTCTTCTTAAGAATAATCACTTTTATTATTGACCAAAGAAATGAAAATCATATCTTTCATTCATGAGCACAGCAGTGTCCTTCACATCTCATGGTAACGAAACCAATAAAATTATGTTGCACAGTCACAGAATTCTTGTGCATGCTAAAATATTAGTGTCATAAAACAACTTGCATTGATTGATGTTGTTTTTCTCATCCAGCACATATAGCCAAAGTAGTGCCAGATGTCCCATTGCCTGCAATAGCATCAACTGCAGAGGATTTTAAAGCAGTAGCTTTAAAAGATGATGGTAACTGTAATATGAAATTTCCCAGAGAGGGATGAACTGCAATGGTTGAAGAAAAAGACTGACAAAAAGTGGGATTTTGAAACTAGGATAATTTACACTTTAAAGCTTTTGAAAATGTAAAGAGGTCACATTCTGCAGCCAACAGGCATAGTAAGTAGATAAATCTCAAATGCACATGCTATAACATCATAAATGTACAAATTGAAGTCTAAAAATTGTCCTCTGAGACTTGAACATAGTTCCTACTGGATTCAGTGGGAAAGGTATGCAAATCTCAGAAAGCAAATTTAGCCACTAATGTTCAAAGGTGGGCTAAAATGCCTGTGTGCCTGTCTGATTTTGTAATATTTGGATTTTTTATGAAGAGATGTCCCAATGTCCTCTTCTATATACATGGGAAAGCAATTACTCATATATATTTAATATCTCTATTTAAAAAAATCATGATTAACTTGTGATGAATTAGAGAGCAACAGAGTACATAGATTCTTTAGTGCACAAGTGCACACAAAGCATACACAGGTGCACAGTCATTGTCACACTAGCTCCCTCCCCATCCAGAATTGTTCAGCACTATGAGAGACTCAAGAATTAGAAATCAGAGCATGATGGTTTCTGGGAACTCTACAGGGTGCATAGATAGGTTCATAGCTGCTAAGAGAAGCTATTAAAGGAAACTGGAGCTTCAGAATTAAAATCCCAGCTCTAGATTCTCACTGGGTGTTTGAATATAGGTGGCCAGTTGCACAGTGTAAATCTAGAGTAACTTTACTGGAGGTTTCATCCTTGTAAAACTGGTGTGTGCGAGAGAAAAATCAGACTCTCAGATTTTCTCCCATTGTTTGGTAAGGCTAAAAGAAAACTTTAAAGTTTCCTGCCATCATTTTCTGTTTTTGCTGAACTCTTTTTGGCATTGGAACACACAAGGTTAAAGACATCTGGGGGTAAAAGAGGGTGTGTATTTACCATGCATCACCTGTCCTACGGCAGCTACAGTAGATAGAATCTAAACCATGGTGGCTTACTTCACTTTCATTGAGGACTAAGTTGACATGGTTTAGCTCCTGTTATGACAGGTAAGGGCAAACACACAGGCAGTTACCATGGATAAGCTGACGCCAGTTACCACTCCATCCCTTTTACCCAGGAGTAATTTTTGTATGACCATTTGTAAGTATCAGACTCACTGAGAGGCAGAGGACCCTTTACGTTCTCTGTATTCTGGGGCCAGTCAAAGGGGCTAGGGATAGACATTACACACAAACTGGTTTAAGTGATCAGAAACTGGTTTTAACCTGTAACAGAACATTAATTCAGTGCACATAAACCAGTTTCAAAATGGCCAAAACCAGTTTGAGATGAACCTACCTGAATGTAGCATCAGACTTAACTGACTGAATTCAAAATGGTTTATGCAACTTCCGTCCCAGACCCCTTCTTGGTTTAAGTTAAACCAGAGTCACCCAGCATCCCAGCATGCTCTCTGGGCTGTGGTCTCTGCTCCAGTGGAACAAGGCTGGCCCCCACCTCATTGCTCCCTAGTCAGAGAAGGGACAGGCAGGGATGGGGGCCTGGCAAAATGCTGGCCCTGGAAGGAAGCAAGGACTGTTCATGGAGACGAAGTTGAAGGCTGTTATTAAATCCCCACCCAGTCTTCTCTTCTCCAGACTAAATAAGGCCAGTTCCCTGAGTCTATCCTCCTAAGTCATGTTCCCAGCCCCCTAATGATTTTTGTTGCCCTCTGCCGGACTCTCTCTAATTTGTCCACATCCTTTCTATACTGGGAGTCCCAAAATTGGACACAGTACTCCAAATGTGGCCTCACTAGTGCCGAATACAGGGGAATAATCACTTCTCTCGATCTGCTGACATCACTCCTACTAGTGCAGCCCAGTATGCTGTTAGCTTTCTTCACAATATGGGTACATTGTTAGCTCATATTCAGCTAACTGTCCACTGTAATCCCTAGGTCCTTTTCTGCAGAGCTGCTGCCCAGCTAGTCAGTTCCCAGCCTGTACTGATGCATGGGATTGTTCTGTCCTAAGTGCAAGACTTTTCACTGCTCCTTATTGAACCTCATCAGATTTCTTTTGGTTCAATCCTCCAATGTATCTAGATCACTTTGGGTGCATCTACACATACTATGACTTCACATTAGGCTTACTGCACAGTAAAATAGTGCACAGTAAGCCTTCCCCAGAAGCATGTGTAGATGCACTCCCTAATGGAAGTGGATTTGCTCCCAGTAGGAGCAGCCCTGGTACAGGGCTGCTCCTGCCCTGCTCTGCCCCCCCATCCCCCAACAGCAACCAGGGAGGGCTCCAATGTCCCCCAGGTGCTAGCATGGGGGCTGGCAAGGGACATGGGGTTGGTCCCAATGCACACGGGGCCAAGAGAGTTTTGCTGGCTGCAGTGGTAGCTGTCTCCTGGCCCCAGAGCTGGACCCACAGCTGCCTACCAGCCTCTTCTGGATGGGGCTTTCCTAGCTGGCAAGGGGTTCTCTGGATGTGGGGCAGTTGCCAGTGAGTCTCCTGCTGGGTGGGAAGGCACGGAGCTCACCGGTAGCTGCCCTGCTTGGTTCCCAGCCCACCCGCATGCTAGAGCTGCTCCAGGGGGTGAGTGGGAGCTGGGTTCCTGGGCACATCGGGATCAGGAGCCTCCCAGTCCCAACGTAGCTGCCAGGTAGTGTGCCCACAAGCTGGGGACACCTTTCCTGGCCATGTGGGGATTGGTCCTGACCCAATCCCCATGTGCCTCGGACAAAGCAGTCCCTGCTGGCAGGACAGCTCTCCGAGCCATGTAGGGATGAGGGCAGCCCTGATTCCCACACAGTAGGGCCTTAGCCAGGCAGCAGTGGCCCCCTGCTGCCTGAGGTGACCAGGAGGAAATTGTTGCCGGTCAGCATCTACACATGCCCTATGGCATAATAGGTAATGCAGAGTTAATCTACTACCTGCATTTACAGGTAGTAGAGAACCCCACATGAGCCTAATTCACTGTGCAGTCACTGCTGCGCATAGTAACATGGTAATGCTCTACCGCACAGTAGATTAGTCTACTGCATAGTAAAGTATCTTGTGTAGACTTGCCCTCTGAATCCTAGCCCTGCCCTCCAGCATATCTACAACTCCACCAGGCTTGGTCATCTGCAAACTTTCTAAGGGTGCACTCCATCCCATTTCCAGATTGTTGATTAAAATATTGATCAAAACCAGGCCCAGGATGAAGCCCTGGGGTCCGCTTGATACTGGCTGCAAACTAGGTGTCAAGCCATTGATTACTACCCTCTAAGCCTGATGATCCAGCCAGTTTTCTGTCCACCTTACAGTCCATTCATCCAACCCATAATTCCTTAGCTTGCTTGCGAGAATGTTCCAGTAAGTGAAAAAAAGAGGCTCAGGAAAACTGCATACCACAAATCAAAAAGAGTACTGAGAGAAGATGCTATATGGTTTAACAACAGAGTTAAGGAGGCCATTCAAGGCAAAAAGGTATCCTTTAAAAAATGGAATAAATAAAATAAATCTTTAAGGTAGAAATGGATAGTAGCTGCTTTCAACACGGCCTCATGCTAAGGTCTGTAAAGTCTACAGACTTGTATAGAAGAAAGTAAATGAAGATGACAGGTCAGGAAGGAACTTGGAGTAACTGTAGCATCATTGTGTCACTTTTGGTGCTAGACAGGTCAAAGGTTTTCTAAGTCTGTTAACTTGAAGAATTTACTTGAAACAAGACCAAACTGAGTGTCAATGGGCATGTCTCCATGAGATGTGTACTATGGAGCAGTTCTACAGTAAACATCTCAGTATTTATACATGTGGCCCTCTTAGACTGCAGTAAATTAAGAAACTCAGCAACAGGTTAGTACTTGTAAATACAAGTGCTATCTTGATGCAGAGTTTTTTAGTGTGCAGCAATGCACATGTGGATGCTGGAGGGGGTGGTTTGGGCAAGAGGGTGTTTCAGTGTAGGGCTGCCTCCCGGCTAGCCCTGCACTGAAGCACTGTCATGCTCCAGCCAGCCCCTCTGCAGCACACTGAGCTGCGTTGGAACAACCACAGACTGGCAGACTGACTCCTCAGGCCTCCAGCCAGCCAGGGCTGCTTTGACCTGTCTCAACATGCTGCGGTCCCAGGCATACATTTAAACATGGTGCCCAGGAGCAATAAACCCTGGAACAATATGTGCCGGAGTTTATTGCTTTGAATTAATTTTACATGTACACAACCTGAGTGTTGAACTTGAGGAAAAAATTAGTTGATATTCTTGGCTCTGTCAGTAACTTGTTTAAGCAGTTACCAATCCTTCCTATAACTCAATATATCTGCCTGGAAGATGGGAACAGGCATTCATTACTCATAAAACATATTGAGAGAATGGCATCTCTGTAAATGGAATTGGTTGTATTAGTCTATCCTGAAGTCCTTCTGGAGGAAAAATTCTTTAAATACTCTCTTGCTTTAAATGTTTAAGAACCCATGTGTCAAATTATCTCAGGTAGAACAGCAGAACTTTTTTAACCTTTCAGGTGTCAGAGCGAAGACAAGAATATAATCACACTACATATATTATTTATTATTACTTATTATCATTTCCTATTTAGGAAGTGATTCCTTGCTAAAAAAAGCTTATGCATCTCTGATTCAATTAATCTGTAAGTGCATCTTTCCCCTGCCTTCTACATTTATATTGTTACTTTAAAAGAAAAGATAAAACTTGAAATAAGAATGAATGTTACTGTAAGAGGGAGGCAGGGGGCTCCTGTTACTTTAGGAAAATGCAGCAGACTACGATGGCTGTTGGTGCTGCAACAGCAGGAGCACAGGCTGGCCCTTAATTAAAGGGAAAACTCCAGTATGTGGCTGGGAAGCCACATGACAGGAAGGGAGGTGGGGCATTGAGGCACATAAGCCCAGCATCAGAGCCAAAGCAGGCAGTCTGGCTCTGCATGTTGGAGTGGGAGGAGCTTATGGGGCAGCTGGCTACAGGAAGCAGGCCCACAGCCACCCAAGCTACCCACAAAAGAAAGAGTGAGCCTGTCTCACTGGGAAGTACAGTTTGTGGTAGGGTATTTACTAGGCCTGTGCAAAGCAGCAAATATTCAATTTGGCTTTGGATTTGGCTGATTCAGAGGGACAGTGATTCGATTTGGTGATTTGAATCACTGTCCCAATTTGATTTGGCTGATTCGGATTCGGAGATTCGGCTGCCAAATCGGGTCAAATCTCCTCTGAATTGAACAGGTGGTGGTGGCAGTGTCAGTGGTGGGGGCATGTCAGCAGCAAGCATGGCCCCACCCCCCGCCCACTCCCCCATTCCCCCAGTGGCTGCCCTGTCTGGTCTCAGTGTTCTGGCACTTTAAATAAAAAAAGCAGAAAAAAATCCCTGTACTCACTGGCTCCAGCAGTGGCAATTGGGGCCTCTGGGGATACATGGCTGAGCCCCCCCAAGCAGCATGAGGCAGTGGGGATCAGCCCCCCCACCCTGGCTTGGCACCCACATGGCAGCTGTCGCATTGTGAGGGTGCAGTGCGGTTCGGTAGCGCCCCGTGGAGCTCTGCGTGCTGTCCTGGAGCTGGGACTGCTCAGGCTGAGCACTGCTGGGCTCTGGGTGACTGTTGGAGCTGCCCCAGCTCCAGGACAGCACACAGTGCCCAGCTGAGTTGCGCTGCACCCACGCAATGCAGCAGTTGCCATGCAGGTGCCAGGTGGGGTGGGGGGTGATTTCCGCTGCCCTGTGCTGTACAGGGGGCTCCACCATGAGCCCCCAGAGGCCCTGATTGCTGCTGCTGCAGCAGGTGAGTGTGAAGCTTTAAAAAAACCAAAAAAAACCAGGCCCGTATTCACTGCTGAATTAGGTCAAATCTCCTCTGAATAGAACTGGCTACCGAAGCTTTGCACAGCCCTAGTATTCACCCAGACCATGGAAGAACTTTGTGGAAGCTATTTGCTTATATTTCAGTTATGCTGGTATTTATATTCACTTAGGACCAGAGGACTGGGTTGTGGTTACGGGGGTGGTTTGGAGGCCATGGGGTTCCTGAGAGACACCCAGTAGAGAGAGCTCTAGTGAGGGTCAGGGGCACGGAACAGGGGCCCAGAAGCATGAGATAGGGGCCAGGGACCCAGAAGCATGGGAGTGCAAGGCAGGGCTGGGGCTGAGATGCTGAGGTCCAGGACAGTGGACCCTGTGCTAGGGGTCTCAGCTAGAGGAAAGGGGCTGAAGCAATGAAGGTGGAACCCCAACAAAGGTTTGAGGCTTGAGGGGACTGAGTACAGAGTCAGGGCCAAGGCTCTCCCTCCTAATCCCTGCCCCCCCACAAACACCAACTGTCATCTGTGAGGCATGGGCATGACTATGGGGGTGGCTGGTGGTCATAATGATTGCTCCTAAGGCAATATGGTTTAATAGCAGAGTTAAGGAGGCCATTCAAGGCAAAAAGGCAACTGAGGTTGTCTTAAATGGGAAAACTGCCCTGTAGAGTTTGGGGAAGAAAATCATGGAGGAGCAAGGAAAGGCACCCAGGAAGAGGCTACTCCAGCCTCTGGAGGCCACCTCCCCAGGTAAAAGACCCAAAGATCAAATCATGGCAGGGGAGAGGGATAGGAGGGAAAGGGAGGCCAGAAACCATAGGCAAGCAGGTCTGACCACTAGTGGATGTCAGATACAGGGTGGACTGACTGAGCTTGTCAAAGGTATGCACAGCAATTACTAGCCAGTCACAACATTCTACTGTTATAGCTGCCTTTTACAGTTCTTCCAGAGTCCCACAAGAACTTTGGATCATTCTGCAATTTGTCCCCATCTTTCACATGTATAGTAAATATCATCTAAAATTAGAGAAACAATGAATTTGCTGAACTGAACTGGCACATTTGACAGATTGCTGTGTTGAGTGATTTATTAAGGCTTGGGACATTTAACATGAAAAAGGATCTGTCCCTGCTGGGATGTGAAATAAGGACAAAACTAGAAGTCCAGCTTTCAGAACTGAAAGAAAACAGTGATTAACTGTTACTTATCATAGCTCTGATAACCGCACATGAGCTCTTTTGACATATGATCATAAAGCCATATATTTCTAAAGATGGGGCAACTATAAGTAGTTTGAGGGGTGTGTGCATTTTTTTCTGAGCATGCATGCTTTTTTATTTATAGCTCTATACTTAGTAATATACTCAATATAGATTTTAAACATAGTTTATAAATCTCACCCTGCCAGTAGCATTTTTATAAGTAATAAAAAAATAAAGGTCTGTCCAAAGCGAATGTCCCCATCAGGTTCACGTGGCTAATTCTAACTAGTTTCTGTAGCCTATAACACATGCCAGGGTGAGATGGCTAGCATATTTGTCTTTCTCTGTTTTAATAACCAGGGGTACCTAGGTTGGCTGGGGGAAACCATTAGCATGAGTCTAAAACAGGTGCTCCACAGTTGTGACACCTTAGCTGCTTTATCATCATACCTTGTATTTTTATAAGTAGGTCATTTAGGTATTTATTTTAAATGCTGTACCATTCCTTCTCATAAATAATAATTAAAATAAGTAGCTAGGTTGTCCTATTCAAATGCCATGGCAGCAGAGCAACAGTAGTAGACAAAGAATTGGGATCCAGTCAGGGCTCTATCATGTCCTCGTTGCCTACTCTTGAGATTGCACCTTCGACTTCCTTTCCTTTTCACTTGGGCTAGGGAA
>NW_005842758.1:557800-565304 GCF_000455745.1 Alligator sinensis | reverse complement strand
ACATAAACTGGTTTAAGTGATCATAAACTGGTTTAAACCTGTAACAGAACAGATGGTAAGTGCACATAAACCAGTTTCAAAATGGCTGAAACCATTTTGAGAAAAACCTGGTTGAATGTAGTATTAGACTTAACTGATTTGGCTCAAACCAGTTTATGCAATGACTGTCCCAGACCTGTTGCTAGTTTAAATTAAATCAGACTCCCCCAGCATCCTGGCATGCTCTCTGGGCTGGACGGGGCTCTCAGCTCCACAGCAGGGCTGGCCTGTCCCCTCTACTCCCTGACTGCAGGTCTGGTAGTCTTTGCAGGCATCTGCCTGGCTTCTGCTCCCTCCCCACTCTCCACTAATCAGGCATTCCCTCATCCCTCACAGACACCTCTCAGCTTTAGCTAGGAGACCGCATGCTGGCTACCTCCGAGCTATGGCAGATGGGACAAAGGCAGAATCAGCAGATAGCTGGTAATGTCTCTGTGTTGTTTTCTTAATGAGCTGATAAACACTGAGTTAGGGGTGATAAACATCCCCTGCTGGGCTGCTCAGGAAGGGGGGAACCCCTCCCTAATTATAGTTTCCTGCCAGGGCCTGGCCATGCTCCCCCCTCCACCCAGGTCAGCACTGTGAAAGGGATGGAAGGCTTCTCTAGCACCCCTTGGCTTCTAGCCTGAGCCACTGCAGGCATGTATCTGCATTTCCACAGTCCAGAGAGAACATCTGTCCAGTTACAAACCAGTTCAGCCTAGCCAGGTTAGACTAACCTGCAAAGATTGAATCAATTCAGGCTCAGGCTTTTTGAATGTATGTCCCTAGCCCTGTTCACTTGCTTCAACTTTTTCCTACCCTTTCCCTCACACCTTTGTGATGCCATCCTCACTCTCTTCATCATACATGCTACTGTTTGTTCATCTTCCCCTCTCTCACCAGTTTCTTCTACTTATATGAATTTTCTTCTGTCCACCCCTTACTCCTTTTTTTTCCTAAGTCACTCTTAAAAAATCCTATCCAAAATTTGGAAGAGAAGTCAAAATTTTAAACATCTTTTCAAACTAAAAATCTAAAAGGAAATCAGATTGGGTCAATTATACAACTTCTTTCAATGTTAACCCATGTTAAACAATTCCCAGTAGGCTCTATCAAGATTTTCAATGCTTATATGTATAAGAACATGTAATAAGTGTGTGTGTGTGTGTGTGTGTGTATGTGTGTGTGTAGTAGAATTCTGGTTATTAACTAGGCTATATAGACACATGGTTGTTTCTTTGGTGATTCAGCAGCAGTTTCATTTTAAAATTATTTATGATTGAGTTGTGTTGGACCATCTTTTTGTTCTGTATGTTGTAGCACTAGCACAATGGCGGACAGGTATTCATTTCTAGTGCTGTAAATTTCTGCTCTGAGGAAGGCATGGGGGCAAAAAGTGGCAGCTTAACTCTGCTCAGGACTGGGCAGGGAAATAGCTTCCCAATACCTTCCCATGCCTGGTGACCCAGCCTGTGGAAAGCATAGGGAGGCAGCTGCTGCTTGATCATCCTGCTCCCCAGGATAAGTGGAGCAGGAGGGATATACCCCTGAAGTGTACAGGCATCTGTTTTGATGTGAAAAACTCTCATGCAGGTGAAATCTTCCTGGTCAAAAATGGAAGCTCTTTCTGATGGATCTGCTAGACTTCATGAGAAATAGCACAAACATCTGTACACGCACAGTTTCTAGTGGGAGCATGCCGTGCTAGAAATGTAAATGCCCAAGCACACCCAGTGAGGCCCTGCACCATGACCTCAGCTGCTACTGAAATACAAATAAATTGCCAACCTATAGTAGGCTGCATCCAGCCTGTGAAGAGATTCTATTATGCTAAAAAATGAACTTATATAGCACATCCTTAGTAAGTTTTGAGCAAGAATGAACACCTAGTGGTGGAATATATAACAATTGCCACCTTTGTCCGCCTTATGACAGATCAGTGTTAATTTTGAACGGTGTTAGTTATGTTGTTGACCCCAGACGTGAATGAACAAATGAATGAATGAATAAGAAGAAATAAGTCAAGGAAGTAAGTAAAAGAGACATGCCAGGGGCTCAAGATGTGTGTGTGTGTGTGTGTGTGTGTGTGTGTGTGTGTGTGTGTCGAGGGAAGGTAATGGAAAAATAAGTATTTAGCATTTGTTTTTAAAAAAGTGTATAAATATACTACTATATTTATTTACATACCACACACACCTTATGCCCAAAAATTAACCTTTCAAAATAAGATGTGTGCCTCAAGATGGGACACTGATTTGTTGCCCAAAATAGCAGCATTGGCATTTCTATTCAGGCAGTTCTGAATTAGTCAGTTGATTTCATGGATCATTATAACCTACTTACTATTAATAACTTTTCACTCAACAGGTGATAATGACCCACTCTTCTTTTTCCACAAATTCAGTTATCTTTTCTTTTGTAACTGTGCTGAAGAATTTGCAAATAGGTACTCCTGGTCAATCTTCTACTTTATAGCCCTGCAGACTATTTTTAGATCTTTTCAAACTCCTAGATCCATATATGGTCCAGTCTTTAGTAGCAGAGCAGCTAAGAGTTGCTAACCATTCAGCTGTTAATGGGTTAAAGCTGTAATTTGTGCCTGAACAGAAAAAAACAAAACAAACAAAAACATATTTTCTCTCCTCATTCTGCCTTCCCAAAGAAAAGGTGCATGTCTTATTAGAGGGTGTAGGGTATACAAGAAAATATGTTATCTTCTCATTTCCTGGATGCTAGAGAGTAAAAGAGAAATAAAAAACTTGAGAGTACACCTAATAGGTACTTTTGATCTTTGAAGAATTGTGCTACTACTTCCTGTGTGCATTCCAATTTATAGTGACTAAATCCAGGGACAAAAATAAGTTTCTCCTGCCACTCCCTTCCATTACTCCTGCCACGATAACACAGCTTTAAGAGAATGGGCCAGACTTTATGACTTTTTGTTGTTGTTGTCTTGCTCACTAAGGGTGCAGACAGACAAAACTCTGAACCCATTTTAAATACTGCTTAAACCACAAACATCCAAATGTGCAGGCCAATTTAGATTGATTAAATCTCCTGGAATGGTTCAAAATCATACCTGGATAATCAGGTTTATTTTTAAATGGTTGGTCCTCCTTAAATCAATTCAGTGTGCTGTGTGGACACCAAGCTTTCTATGACTAGTGTTTGGTCAGTCCTCCAGGCATCTCACACTACACTACTCCTAGCCTCCCAACCACTGCATGGCATCTCTGGCTGGCATCCAGAAATCTACTGTCCCAACCTATATTGCTTGCATTTCACTCCATCTGCACTATCCCACATTGATTTGTTTTGGGCAGGGGAGGGTGGGAATCCAGTCTGTGGAGGAGGTACCCCTGCTTCTGTGCTCCACTGGTCAATTCCATTCAATTCCTGACAACTGACCATGCTTCAGTGCATCCCAGGTTAAGTAGGGCTTGGGGAGGTGACTAAGTGGGTAGAGGAGGTACCCCTGCTTCTGTATTCCCATGGGGATGCCCGAAGTCTTCTTAGCTTTTAAACATCACATTTCTCCAAGCTACTGGTTAATTTAATTTCATTCCTGGCAAATGATATGGAGATCTTGGGAGGCTCTGAGAGTGCTCAGCACCCCAGGAACCCTGAAACTGGGGTACCTCCTCTGCCCAATTGGCCATCCCACTCCAAATCAGCCTGTGATGCCACAAAGTCAACTACCACAAATGGAATTAAATTGATAAGTAGCTTGGGGGGAAATGCTGTTTAAAAGTTGGAGAGACTTTGTGCAGTTTCTGAGAACCCAAAAGCAGGGGTTGAGGCACCCTCCTACTTGGCCACCCCTAGGAAATATCTTCTTAAGACAGTAGCCTGAACCAGAGACTTTGGACAGCCCCCTGGAACAGCCCTCAGCTTAACAGTTCCCTGAAAAGAAAATATTCTGCTGTGTGTTAGCTGAAAATATTTGATACAGAAATCCCAATAATTACGGTAGCTCATATTAATTATTATTTCCATACAACTACTTTTCCAAAAATATCTTCATTTTAAGCATCATAGCAGAATACCGGTTATAAGATATGATGTCGAGGGTGGGTTTTTTTAAACTGCAGCCAACAATTTCTTATTTTTATTTTAATAATCATTAAGTATGGTATTATACATTTACTATTATATTACAGTACATATGTATGTATTCATACTATATATATCTGTAATTGCTCTCTTTCTGGAGGGGTTGGGATAGGGATAGTATTGTGCAATAATCTTGATGTTGATGTTGCAAAAGAAAAAAAATGTAGCCACGGAGCCCATTTTTCTGTTCCATGTGTTTGTTTGGGTGAGGGAAGTGCAAATGGAGTACTGAGCTTTTCATGTGTGGTTCGTTGGTAGAATCAAGTCACGGCTGACAGTGACAAAGTTAGTGGCCAAACATCAATCAGTAAATTCTGCATAATTCTCAGAATAAAGGTGTTTACATCTCTCTCTCCCTCCCCCCCCCCTTCCCTCCCTCCTTCTCTCGCTCACACACCTCTCCACAAATAACTCTTAGGAGTCAAAGAGCAAGAGGAGTGACTAACCTCTCCCCCAGCAGATTCCCTCCTGTTCTAGGTCAACAAACATCAGTATAACCATGTGGAAGATCTTGCCTCGCTCTGTCCATTAGTCACATGAGTAATTAGACAGGTTATCCGGCCTTTTTATGAATGCTGTAACTGTTTTAATATTTAGAGTCATTTTTGTTTTGCAGAAAGTCACATGGTTTCAGCCAGTTGGTTTCCAGTGCTGGGATTTCAAATGTGTTTAAATTAATGCTTCATTTCTGTTCTGGCAGTACAATGTCAGTGATTAGTTTTAATGTCTGACTTCCAGTTCCATTTTGTACGCAGCTGTAGAAGCAGTCTGCATTCTGCTCCTGCTTTAATGGTTACTAGTGCCTTTACTTTGAGAGCACTACAACTTTTGTATGTATACACATTCTTGGGAAAAAAATAATCTGCATGCTATTATGATGTCTGTCTACACACAACCTTCAATTTTGGTTAAACTTCATTTGAAACAGGCCAGAGGGAAATTCTGAAGCCACCAGAAACAAGCCATGTATTAATTCATAACAGAAAGAACATGCTTGTGTGAAAGTGGACAGCAGCTAAAACTAATTATGGCAAAGTAACATCATTCAGATAAACAGCACACACAAATCAATTATATGACTGTTCCTCTCTAGCCTCAAGGACCTTACTAGGCTAAAACCAACTGCTGGCTCCACAGTTTTTACATGCAGATTATGAAACCATCTCCTAAAAGGAGTCAGCTATGACTATATGCTAAAGTAAACTTAATTCCAAATATATTTGTGTAGCCAAGGGAGAAATATATTTTTAAAAACATCCTATTGTGATTTAGTACAGCATTAGCATAGCTTCTGTTCCAGTACTGTAAAAGCTTTCCTGTGAACTAGTGGGCTTTTCATTTTTAAATGCACTCTGTGCTGTGTAAGCCTGAAACTGTAAGAAACATTCACACTAGAAGTAATATTTATTATATCCTAATCTAATTTAAATACAAGTTTTACCTGAATGCAAAGCTGAATTCTTTGCTTTGCCATTTTTACTGCATTTGCATCTAGGTTAACACTTCAATAACGCTTTTCTTAAAATAAGACATTTACTTCAAGCTGAAGATTATATTCTAACAACAGTGTGCTGACATTTATCAACAGTTATAATCCCTTAGATACTCTCTAGGTTTAATAAGCAAATAAAAGGTGTGTATTAAAAATACAAACAAACTTTCTAAAGGATTCTGAACAAATGTATTAAAACAATGTGAAGGGTTCTCTTTCAGTTATTAATGCACAGATGTTCCACATGCAATAAAAATAAATTGTAGCATGGCCTCCCATATGCATGATAATAATCAGATTTACTGTCCAAAGCTACTATTGAGCCCCAGTTTTGGAGAAGAACTACAACAACAACAAAAAATTACCCAGATAAAAGTGGCTAACTGCATTTCTTGAACAGAACCATTCAATACAGGTGGGAAATGTTTGGGAATAAATACATTTCTCATTAAAATCTAAGGATTTATTTAACACATTTTATCCTAAGCTACAATACTACCTCAGCAGATAAAACAGAACTAAAGGCCTTGACTGGCCACCAATTATTTTCTAGCACTGCACAGTATATAAAATGTATATTCATGAGCATAAGTACTCTGCATATGAAACACAGCCACAGTAGACAACTAGATGATGTACCATACAAACAGCAGCAATTATTACATCAAAACAAATCTTTCCATTTTGCTCCTTAGGCATGTCCTACATTCTTTGATTTCAATGGGACTTTCATAGGATCAGAGGTAGGGCTGGAAGGAACATCATGGTTAGGGACAGACAGTCAAACAGTTTGAGCCTGAATTGATTCAATCTTTGCAGGTTAGTCTAACCTGGCTAGGTTGAACTGGTCTGTAACCACACAGACATCCCCTCTGGACTAGAGAAATGTAGGCACGTGCCTGCAGTGGCTCAGACTAGAAGCTGGGGAGTGCTAGAGTAGCCCTCCCTTCCCTTCAATGGTACTGAGCTGGGGGAGTGGGGGGGGAGGGCATGGCCAAGCCCTGGCAAGATTCTCTGATTAGGGAGGGGTGTAAACCCCCACCCTGCCTACACCTTCTCAGGCTTTTCCCCTGCTGGCTGCTCAAGGGGCAGGAATGTTGTCAGACCCATGACCCTGGCTAGCACTCTGAGGAAATGCGGGGGTGGGGGGGCCAGTGCATGCATCTGTTGATGATACTGAGGTTTTCAATCTCCCTCTCCTTGTCCGCAAACCTTTCTGCAATCCTGACAGCGCTGCAAACCAGCCTAGGGGTGGTGGTGTGGCAGGGGAGCTGATAAAAACACAGTATTATCAGCCCATCAGCAAAACAAAAGCCTATCTCATTAGCTCAAGCTCTTCTTGGCATCTGTTTTCTAAGGAAGAAATGGAGGGACATTACCAGCTGCCCTGTTGATTAGCTCCAAAAAGCCCTAAGTGGACACTGTCCTGTCTGCCTTTGTCCTGTCTGCCTTACACAGAAACCTCTCAGCCTTAGGTAGCATACCACATACCTAGTGTCCACGGGGCTGGGGTTTGTGATGAGGGAGATGGGAGGGAGGAGGGAATTCCTGCTTGAGCACTGAGAAGCAAGGAAAGCCATGAAGACCCTACTGTGCCTGCAGTCTCCCCTGGAGTTCTGACCAGGGAAGAGAGGGGCAGGGCCAGCCTGTTCTTTGGAGCAGAGAGCCCTGCCTAGGCCAGGGATGCAAAACATCTGGGATGCTGGGGGATTCTAGTTTGACTTAAACCAGGAAGGGGTCGGGGACAGACTGCATGAACTGGTTTGACTCAAATCAGTTAAGTCTGATACTACATTCAACCAGATTTATCTTAAACCAGTTTCAGCCATTTTGAAACTGGTTTATGTGCACTGAATTTATGTTCTGTTACAGGTTTAA
>NW_005842758.1:549637-557762 GCF_000455745.1 Alligator sinensis | reverse complement strand
TTTCCCTAGCCCATGAGATTGTAAGTCCAGCCCCCTGCTCAAGGATCACTCTTGACTAAAAATCACCCCAGGCAAATGTCTGTCTAACTTGCTCTTGAAAATTTCCAAGGCTGGAGATTCTACAACTTCTTTAGGTAGCCTGTTCCAATGCTTAACCACTCTCATAGTTGAAAAATTCTTCCTAATTTGAAGCCTATGGACACTTCTATACATGCTCTGGGGGTGGGAAGGGTGACACTTTAATTAGAGCAGCTCCAAGAGCCACTCTAATTTAAGCGCTGCTGCATCTCCTGTATCAGCATCCCCACACTTAAAAATCATGGTGGGGGCGCTTGAACTAAAGCTTGTCCAATGAGCTTTAGATTTAGCAACCCCACCGCCATTTTTAAGCTCAGGACCACTGGTACATGAGATGTAGGAGGCTGCTGGAGCGTGGCAGTTGCCACACTCCAGCCAACTCAATTAATTGAGTCTGCTCTGACACGCTGTAATTCCAGCACATCAGAAAAGCCTCCGTGCTTATGTGTAGGTGCTTTACATCTCCTCCACTGCAGTTTGAGGCCTTTGCTCCTAGGCCTGTCCCTTACAGACATAGAGAAAAGGCTATCTCCATCCTGTTCAAAATCATCCTACAGGTATTTGAAGACTGTTATCAAATCCCCACTTAGTCCTCCCTAGTTCTTTCAGCCTTTCCTTATAAGTCATGTTTTGCAGGAATCTAATCATTTTTCACTCTTTGCTGGATTCTTTCCAATCTGTCTACATTTTCTTTAAGTGTGAAGCCCACAATTGGACACAGTACTTCAGGGAAAGTCTCACCAGCACTGAATAGAGTAGAAGAATCACTGCAAGTGACAATCCCGTTAATACAACCCAGTATGCTATTGGCATTTTTTGCAACAGCAGTGTGATATTGAGGCATATTCAGCTTTGGTTCACTGTAACTACCAGTGATTCCCCAGTCCATGTTTGTGCATGCAGTCATTCTGAGTGCTTTGCACTTGTCCTAGTTGAATCTCATCTGATTGATTTTGGACCATTCCTCCAGTTTATCCAGGTCATTCTGAATCCTAGCTCTACCCTCCAGTGTTTCTGTAATTTTTTCCAACTTGGTGTCATCTGCAAATTTGATATGCATGCACTAGATCCCACTGTCCAAATCATTAACGAATATGTTGAACAATACCAGACCCAGGACAGAACCCTGGGGAATCCCACTTGATACCTCCTCCCACTTGATATATTTCAAATGCCCATAGAGTGATAGGGCCATCTAGTTAGAGACAAGTTTCATTTAGGAAAAACAGGGCTATTTTTCAGCTGCCTTGCATCTATATGACCTTGATAAAGTGGAGAAATGTTCCAAAATTAATCAAATAGAGATACACTATTCTACGTGGCTACAGGGGACAGCAATAGTCTTAAATGGCAGCAAGAGAAATTTAAATTGGATATTAGGCAACTTTCTCACTGGGAGGGTGGTTAAGCTTTGGAACAGGCTTGTCCAGAGAGGCTGTGGAATCCCCAATTCTTGGAAGTTTTTAAAAATACAGAATACACAAAAACTTAAATGGCATATTTTAGGGACAACCATGCCTTAAGCAGAATTACTAGATGACCCCCAGCAGTCCCTTCCAAAGATACTATTGTATCATTCTATATAACAATATTTTCTTGGGTAAAGTATGTACCTAACAGAATAGCTCGGGAATTCTGCGCCAATTATTTTATCAGCATATACTGATTTGACAAAACTGATTTTTTCATGGAAATGAACACTTTTTTAAAGTCCTGGGTGAATTTTCTGATGAAGATTACAAAGAGAAAAAGCAAAACATACTTTAGAGTAACCCAGTGGTTGCATATTCATTTAGCACAGTGATTCCCAAAAGGTGTACCCCCTACAGTATGTCGTGAGAGTGACAGAAGTGAGGAGGTAAATATTTTTCTCTCCCATGTGGCACCCTGAGCCTGCACTTCAGCAGCACCTGCAGCTGCTCCTCTGGGGACTGCTGCCTGTGCTGCTGCCTTCCCCTGCCCTTTTCAGCTCATCCTCTGTATACCTCCCATACTCCTGGAACTGCCAGGAGGGTCTGTAGGAATGGTTATTGGTGTATGAGACTGTGCAAGAACAGCCTCAGCAGTGGGGGTTGCCTTTGCCCCTAAGAGGTACGGATCAGGGTGTGGGGGAAGGAGGGGGGCAGAGAGTGGAAAGATAGGGCACAGATGGGTGAGGTACTGCTACCTCTGCCCTTACATGGCACCAGCTAGATCAGTGACTCTCACCGTTTTTAGTTTCAATGACCCCTCCATATCTTTTCTGAATTTAGATCTAATTGATTTTCAACTGAGGTGTTGCAAAATTCAGAGAAGTTATACAGCTATTTTTAATACACTACATTTCAGCACTGTTATGATTTCCTCTGGCAGGGAACAGAATATGTCATGATTTGAAATATCTATATCTTTTTGCATGTAATAATGAAGTGTGCTGTCAATTTTAATCCAGAAAAAAATGTGCCCCAGGGATCAAAAATTAGGGGAGCACTGATTTGGAATATAGGAGATGAAGATTCAAGTCACTATTTTGCCCAATTTGGACCAGGGACTAGACACACATCCCACATCCTATGCAGGTATCCTGACCACATGGCTCTTTTGGTTTTGACCTTTCTCATGCTTTCCTGTTAGCACTATTCTACTTTGTTCTATTGGTGCTGTTCTACTCAATAAAAATATATATATATTTTCATTGGGCCAGCAAGAGAATGACTCTGTAGGCTGGGGTTTGAGCATTCACTTGTGATTTGGAAACTGAGGTTCAAGTGTTTACACCTAAATCATAAAGAATTTTTTTCCCCTCCATCCTAGACAAACACTTTTACTACTGAAATAGTGGCCATTCTGGGGAGTTCCTTTTCTCTCTTGTTTTTCTTTTTAAAAAATCTTTGAAAAGGCCTGAGTTTTCTCCTAATGCAGGAATGGGACAAATTCTGGAATCTTAAAATGTCTGTAGAATAGGAAAACCATTTTCTCTTAGCTATATTGCCAAGCAGGTACAAAATACTGTAAAATAAGACTGGTAGCATTTCATGCTCATTTTGCATTAGCTTTACATATTTGCAATTGACTACAAATATTGCATATGAATTCGAGGGTACTGGATGAGGTTTCAGGACATGACAGTTTTTGAAGAATGTAATTCCAAAGTTGCATTGTCTGAAGTGTTCAACATTGTGGAAGAAACTGAATAAATTCCCTCTGAAACTGTTAATATTCCAGGGAGAAGTTCTCTCTTTTTGGTATCCTTCAAGAGTTTAGAGTCTTTCATAGCATGGGGATTGGAATATTGTGTGTCACTGCCAACCTTGTTGTTTTGCATGTTGTCAAGAGGCACTTATCATAGCTGACATTGGTTGATAGTATGCCATTCATCTACCTTAAACCTTGAACTATGCAATAGATGCCCTCCTAACTAAGAGCAATGGAACCCATTAAATAACATTTCTCCCAAATGCTAGCTATGTGACTTTTGGAAAACCCTGCAGAAAGGAACCAACCAAAGACTAAGGCTTAGTCTACATTATAAAAATGTTGATTGTATAGCTATATTGGAAAACTTAGTATGGCCACAGTTTACACTGGCAAATAATCTTTCTTTGCCAGCACAGCCTATACCAAAGTAAACTTTGTTTAGAGCTTTGGTGACATAGAACTGTCACAAAATAAATAAAATGCAACATTAATATTCCAAGGACAAGTTTCTAGTGTTGATCTAACCCGTAGCTAATACTCTCTTTATGAAACCTTACCAAAATGATTTAAATAACAAACAAAACAAATGAAAAGCAAAACAATAAAAAATTAAAACTCATGTGACATGCAAACCATTGCTCTGCATGTTTTGGTTATCTTTCCTTTACTTTGTCTGTTTTGGCTATTGAGATTGCAAGCTCTGCAGAGAGAAGATGCTCTGTTTTTTTCTTAGAACCCCATTCTGAGTTGCCCCCTTCACACTGCTATAAAAATATAGTTCATGTGTAATGAAAAAAAAAATTAAAAGAGTGCTCTGAAGAAAGCATGATGATTATATAGTGCAATGCTGAAATAAACCTTGGATAATTTGACCCAGACTAGAAGTACTTTAACAGTGGCATTTCTCGCCTCTGTTTTTTGTCAAAGACGGTAAGAGAGAAGATAAAGAGACAAAATTAGGAAGGACAATATGAAACATCAAGAAAAATATCTGGTAGTGGTTCATAGAAAAATGAACAAATTAAGCTATTTAGCTCTCAAACCGTATAAAGAGTAAATTGAAATAAATGATAAGTAAATATCATGATGAGAGAGAGAAATACAAAAGACTAGAAATAAACTTGCTTCAGTCTACTATTAACATAATACAAATGTACCTCTTAATGAACAAGAAACATATCCTTAAATTTGTAGCACAGAGGCTGCATTGTCGACCTGTTTTGACCCTGAGGACTGACTAACTTACTGTTTTGATATAAATTCAAGACAGCATTGAATTTAAGATAACTCCCCAACAGTTAGATTCTATACATGGAAAATTATAAATTTGTTATAATTTTCACGTGCAGGTGGACTGGACCTGATGATCTGTAAGGTCCCTTCCAGCGCCTAACAACTATGAAACTATGTATAGAATCTAACTGTTGGAGGGACATCTTAATTTCTCCCTACCACAGCTGCAGCAGATGATCAGGTGGCTCCACCCCAGGCCTTGATCCCCCACCTGCCCTCCCCAGAGATTGCACCTGTCCCCCTGTTGCCTGCCTCCATTTGGTGCTTGCCCTTCTGGCCACTGCTTATTGAATGTGGTGGCTCTGGGGTAGGTAGTGACAGTGGCTTTGGCACTGGCTCTGATCTGAGCCCAGCCTGGCCAAGGCGGCAGTGTTTCCAGGCCTCGCCTGGTTGGGGCCAGAGTTGGAGCAGCTCCACTCTCTCTGAACAGTCTCCCCAAAGCCCCCTTTTTCACTCCCCACCTCTGCACTGAGTGGTCTCTCTGGCTCCATTTCTAGAGCCAGGCCACGGCTCTTTCCTGCCCTGGCTGGTACTCAAAATTTCGATGAGGTGTTTTTCCCCCCCATGCTGAATGGGGGGTGGGGGGGGGAAGGGAGGCAATTCTTATCTTGGATTTAAGGAAATACAGTCATCTGAATTTATTTTAATTTATATAAACCTGAATTGCACTAAAGATGCATCTAAGCATGAATGACTCATGCCCCCAGAGGCTGGAGCGGGAGGCACGGTGACCGCCTGCAGGCGGCTACAGTGGTGGTGGCAGGGGTGTGGTGGTGGTGAGCTGTCACAGGCAGCCACAGCAGTGTCAGTGGTGAGGGATAGGGAGGTGGTGAGCACCGACTGGTGGTCGGTGACCACCTGCAAACACCACCTGCAGCGGCCAGTGGCGATTGGCAACTGCCCACAGATGCCACCGGTGGTGGCAGCGGTGAGGGTGGGGGGTGGTGAGCGGCAACTGCCCGCAGGTGCTCCTGGCAGCGTCAGTGGTGCTTCTTTCAGGGGGTGCACTGCCAATCTCAGGGGGTGCACATGCACCCACATGCACCCACTACGCATTGCCAATGCATCTAAGTATAAATGAAACATGTACCAGAATGAATAAAAACAATTTTATAATCAAAAGTCCATACAATTATTGCCTGTGTAAAAGAACTTTATTAATGTAAGCTGTTCATATTATACTATATATAATGAATGAAGTTGCTGTAAACTATGTTAGGGCCTATGTCTCTGAAGCATTAGGGCTCCCCTTTCTCTAGATGATGGCTTCCACTCTACTTGCCTTTCTACACTCTCCCCAGTATATAACTAGATTTAATTTCTAACTGGAATTTACTATTTCCTGCTGTACATACTAATTTATACTAGTTACTGCATTTAACTAGCATTTATAACAAGGAAAATCTAAGTGTGGAAAATAAAAGCTTCTTTGCGGCAAGATCTATTAGATTATGAGAGATCCCCTCCCCCGCAAAAGGCAGTCACAAGGAAATCCCTTTGCTAGGTATATCAATTTAAACTGAACAAAACTTTGGACAATATTAGGTGTGGTAGACATCCTACATTAGAGGAATAGGTTTTTAGAAAAATGTAACAGGCTTTTTTCTCCCCTAATTTCTAAAACTATGGGCATACATGTACAACAGGATACTTGCTCTAGAGTCCCATAGATCTTAGAAGTTCTCACAAATTGATGTCAAGCTGAAGGTAGGGCAGGTGGCTCCTTTGAGACTAGTTCAGAGAAGCATGAGCTTTCACTGGAAACAACCTACTTTGTACAGAGCTGGCTGTACAATTCTTTTTTGTTTTGAATTTGTCATGTGCTGTCAGAAAAAGGGGCAGGAGAGGGCCAGTTTTGGACAAAAAGAAAAAAATAAAAAAATGCTAAAACAAATATCAGGTTTCTAAAAAGAAACAGAAACATGTTTGGAAGTAGAAGAGGTAGAGAGTAAAACATAACAAATATAATGGGAGTGATAATGTAGTTTGGAAGCAATAGGTGTTAGGCTAGGAACAACCTAGGCAGTGTGAAGTTACAAAAGATTATTCAGAATGAAAGTCTAGGCTGGAAGTTAAAGACTCCTCTTAAACTCTGATCAGCTGTACTGAATCTTAGTACTTCCATGAGAGGAAATATGATCCCTTTGATCAGAGAAAAATGTCTCTGTACCAAAACAAAATTATTAGAATATCTGATGGCGTCCTTCCATTTCTGTGGAATCCAGGACTCAGATAGGAAAAGCCATATATACCTAGTACCAGTCTGTGTGACAATAAATGACTGAACCCAAGCCTACGGAACAGAAAGTAGGGCAGGATAGTACCTTTTGTTCAGAAAGGCATAAGCTTTCATAAGCAACAGCTTATTAGAAGATTTTGTCTTGTGTCACTTTTTGCCTTTCTTCCCTTGTACTTGGGAATACACAAGGACAATATTACTCCTACTCCGTAAATATTTAAATCCTAGGTGAAGTAACCACTGAGATTTTCAACCAGAATAATTACCTAAAAATCCTTTAAATACACAATTTTGTAATCAGAAACTCTAAGAATCCCAGGAAAGGATTAAAGAAAAAGCTTTTAAATATTTTTTCCATGTTAACATTTTATTTTATAAATATGAAATGCTCCATTACTTCCATTTTGGTTGTTTTTTCCCTGCAGTGCGTGGACTACATAATTACACTGTATTGTGATATCATCTACTTTTTAATTTCCTTCTTTTTAATAGGTAGCAAGAAAAGTAAAAATTTAGTTTACTACATGGCTGGAGTCTGAACCCTCTGCTTTGAGCTATGCCAAACTATTTTAATTTCTGTAGAAAAAGCCAGGCCTATTAAAAATAACTGTTATACTTTGTTTAACTTTCTTTCTAAAATGACTAATTGACTGGACAAAAGAATGGAAAACAGATTATGCAGAAAGCATTCAGAATCAGATGAAAAATAGCTTGCTAATGAAACTAATAGGTCTTTATGATTGCTAATTTCAAACCACAGTGCACTCTACCCTTAGGTAAATCTGATGCCTGTTAGATTGCTAAATCATGCTGCAATTTTTATCAGTGAAATGGTTACTATTTGCATGAAATCATTTATCATCAATGGCCCTCATACTTCACAGCCAACTGAGATAAGCAGAATCAGCTCATCCCATACTTTTCCATAGTTATCTAAGTTTTTTGAGGGGGAGGGGGTTCTTTTTTTATATATACTTTCCCTGCAATTTCTCCCATTTCCCCACCTAATTCTGGGTTTCTGTTGACTGATCCTCTCCACTACTTTCCTTTGCTCTATCCGTTAAAACAAAACCTAGTACTGGCATCATTCTGATTACTTGTATGTGTTATCCTTTTTAATTTCTCTTTGCAAGTTTTCTATTTAGATATTAAACTATTTATGGCTTAAGTCTTCATCCTACCAGCACTTAAAACAATGGAGACATGAGTGGAGACCCTGGGTGTTACTTCAGTACAAATAACACTGATAAGAACAGCTTTGTCTTGCAATGGGACATGAAATATGTTACATGTTCCAAGCAGTGAGAAAGGAAGGAAGATGCTAAGCAGCTTTTTAAA
>NW_005842758.1:530569-549627 GCF_000455745.1 Alligator sinensis | reverse complement strand
AAAGAGATGAAAATCAAGATGACCAGAGAAAGGAAAATGGTGCAGCTAAAGAGGATAGCATGACAGAGAGATGAATTTAGGTGTAGAAAAACAAAGTGGAAGCAGTTTATTATTATTATTATTAACCTTATATTTAGCTAAAGCATAATAATAATAATACCTAATATATAATATTATTGGAAGTAGAACTAGGTACAGAGTATATGTATGTATGTAGGTAGGTAAGTAGGTAGAGAGAATATATTATAATAATAACATAAGTATAACAATAATGCAGAGTTGAGGGGTAAGGAGCAAGTGGAATATGAATGTGAGTATACGTACACACACACACACACACGTCTATATATAAGGTTAATTTCTGTACATAATGGTAGAGCTACCAGAATGCTGTAAAAAAACAAACAAACCACCTGGCAGGGTTACACACACACATCATTTCTTATGGAAATTTGATTTTTTTGTTAGCCAGGCGAGGCTAAAAAGAATTGTTGACCATGCAAAATATTGCACACTGCAGGTACAGGAAGAATAGAAGAACAACATTTAGAAATCCTGACTGGGTATGGGACAAAGATTGAAAAGACAAGTGAGAAACTCAACTGAAACATAAAAGCAGATACAGATACTTTCAGTTCAGGTATTCACAGGGGTTCTTTAACAATACAGTGTCAACCTCTATACTGCCATGCTATAATGGGAAATTTGAACTTTTCAACAAAGGTTCAGATTCCAACACTAAAAGAAGCTTTTTTGATATTCCTATGATAAATATTTTACTTTAAAATACAAAATTCATGTCAAATTTCCCTTTTCAGTTTCCAAGGGAACCTTGAGTATTCTGATAGCTTGGCATTGTTTGATACAACTCTGGAAAAGCCATACCGCTTCTTATGCCTGATTCTTTCAAGAGAAAAAGAATTACAATCTGTATATTTCAGAGACTTCTAATCTAAAGTCTTCACATTTAATCTAAAGAAAGAAGCAGCAGCAACTGGGAGAAGCTTTGGGAGTCCAAAACTCCTGGTGCCTTCTTGTAATCTCTGCTGTTAGCTTGCTGTGTGAAAACATTTGTACCTCGGCTTCACAGTATGTACAATGAGGCAGTTATATTTGCTCATGAGTCTCAAAAAATAATTCATGTTTTCTCAGAACTTTGAGCACACAAAGCTTTTTATATATATGCAAAATATAATTATATTCTTAAAGGGGCAAGGACTAAATTTGTATAGTAAATTCACTTGGGCCTGAAATTCTTGCTCACCAATTGACTGCAATGTACTTTCTGAAAATAATTTTACAAACCCTGGATAAGACTGGAATCATAATTTTCCAGTTGTGTACCAATATGGTCTATTTTGCTAAGTGACAATAATACACCTGGTTTAGCTCTCATCTAGGCCCTGCAGCATGTGTAAAGACCATTTCCATTGGCCTGTAGTTTCCCAGATCCTCCTTCCTCCCTCTCTTGAAGATAGGCACCACATAGGCCCTCCTCCAATCTTCAGGTACTTCGCCTGCGCGCCGTGAGTTCTCAAATATCCTTGCCAGTGGCCATGCAATGATGTCTGCCAGTTCCTTTACCACTCTTGGGTGCAATCTATCTGGACCAGCTGATTTGTGGTTGTCCAGCCTCTCAAGGTACTCCCTCACACGATCTATGCCAATGGTGGGCATAGATTCACCCTCACCCTGGTCATCCCGTATAATGTTAGGCAGTGTGGTCCCTTTGGGCCGGTGAAAAACCGATGCCAAGTAATCATTAAGCAGATCGGCTTTTTCCTGGGTGTCAGCTGTCAGCTGCCCCAGTTGGTTTAGCAGGAGTCCAATGTTGCCCTTGTTTTTCTTCTGACTCCCCACATACCTGAAGAAGAACTTTTTATTGTCCTTGATTCGTGTAGCCAGTTTGAGTTCAGCTGCAGCCTTGGCTTTCCTAGTTCACTCCATACAGATGCGGACGAGTGCAGAATACTCCTCCTTAGAGGTGTTTCCTGTCTTCCATCCTTTATAAACCTCTCTTTTTAGATGTAGGAGGTCCATGAGTTCCCTGTTGAGCCAAAGGGGTTGCTGAGCCCTGTTACCACCTTTCCTATGGGTTGGGATCAACTTCCCTTCTGCTTCTACGATTGTTTCCTTAAGGAGCAACTAGTTGTCATGAATTCCTCTCCCTGTAAAAACCTGGCCTCTCAGGACCTCAACAACAAGTCTCCTGAGCTTATGAAAGTTGGCTTTGCTAGCTTTGTGATGGATAGTGAAAGTGATCAACTCATGATCACTGTCACCCAGGTTCCCTTCAATTCTTAGGTTGCTTACTAGATCATCCCCTTTGGCCAGTATCAGGTCCAGCAGCGCCTTTCCTCTTGTTGGCCCATAAACTTCTTGAGGCAGGTAGAGCTCATCCATGCATGTGAGCAAGCTTTGAGACCAATCAGATTTGGCTTCCCATGAGATGTCCAGGTAGTTGAAGTCTCTCATGACAACCATGCACCGAGTGTGTGCAGCCTCGGCCAGTTCCCTGGAAACTTCTTGGTCAAGCTCTTGTTCCTGATTTAGAAGTCTGTAGTAGACTCGTACGATTGTATCCCCTTTGCCATGTTCCCTTCATATTCTAACCCAGAGGATCTCCAGATGTCCTCCTTGGGTGCCAATCTCTGCTTTGTGGGATGTGTAACTCTCCTTCACATAGAGAGCTATACCTCCACCCCATTTTTCAGCACGATTTCTCCTGTACAGGGTATAGCTATTTGTACCCACAGTCTAGTCACAGAAGGAGTCCTACTAGGTCTCCATTATCCCTATGAGATAGTAGTCATTTCTGGTTATCAGAAGGACCAGTTCCTCCTGTTTATTCCCCTAACTCCTGGCGTTAGTGTACAGGCAAATGTCATTGGGAGCCGTAGGCTTCCTTGCACCCATGGAGAATAATTAAGATGACTAATACCCAAGGGCTGTGTCCAGATGAGTGCGAATGTTTGGTTCTTCAGGGACAAGTAGCTGCAGTGCACCTTGCACCACAGCTGCTTGTCCCCAGGGAACCCCTGTGCCACGTGTGCTTTGGCAGATGGCAAGTTACACTGGGGATGGTAGGGGAAGCTGGGGCCAGCACTGTGCTGGCCCCAGCAGCCTTACCTGTGGTCCTGGGGGCCTCCTGGGGCTGCAGCTGTGGTGATCCACCAGGCAGAGCCTGGCTTGCAGCTGCCGTGCAGCTCTGGGGAGCCTGGCTCCACTTTTCAGTAGCGCATGCTGCATGTGAGTGCACTGCTCTGTTTTTTTTCTTTTCCACGGGGTTTTTTTTTTTGTAGATATCCAGGGGTCAAAAAGAAACCCATGGAAAAAGAAATGGAGCAGTGCATGCATGGGCAGAGAACTCTTGCAGCACAGAGAACACCTCAGTGTGGGGTATATGGCACTGTAGCTGTGTTTGTGGGGCCACATATCACATGACCGTGCTTGTCTGGACATGCCCTAGGTGTCTTGCTATGTTACTACATAAAAAAACCTGATGTTATTTCTAAAACCATATAACTTCAAGATATTGATCAACAGCCTTACTTTTATCCACTGATTTTCAATTCCTCTGAATTCCAGACTATTTTTTTGTTTAAATGATTTTGTGGTATCTGAAATGATATTGTTATCAGAAACTAACTTTAACTGGGCAAAAAATGACATCTTGACCTTATTACAATATTTTTCAAATGTGATACAATAGCAGATATCTGTGGGTTACCGAGCAATAAAAATAATAATAAAAAAGAACAGAAACATTCCCATTGGAGATTCTTTTGGTTATCCCATCTGTTAACATATCATAGGGTTAACACATGCATAAATACATGTATTTTTATGCAATTTAGTGACACATGTGCATGATTATCACATTGACAGCTTATCTGACAATATATTTGTCTTCAGCAATTTATGTTTTCTACAGTGAGAATCCTGGCAATTTTATACCATTTGGCACAAAGCATTTTGATAATATTCAGAGCATAGAAAGCAATATAAGATAAATATTCAACCCATTAAAGGTGGAGCTTTTTTCCCCACCATGTTTCCAAACCCTTGGCTGTGCTGCAGCTGGTAATAAAATCGAGCAGCTTTTTGTGAAGATTATTGAAGGTTATGACAAATATGTGCCTGTCCTAAATTCAAAAACAAAAGAAATCAAAGGTTCACCTGAACAAAACAGCTCCTCAAGATAACATGCTTGGGTAATACTAGCTTCTATGGCCAATAGCACACAAGGGTTTGGTGTGGCTAGCTAGCATCACATCCTGCTATCTTTGACCCCCAGAACCTGAATGCCCAAGTACTTATTTACAATTAGACTGACTGTAGGTAACCTGTGGCATGAGTCTGGAATATGGCTTGAACTCATATTATGACTTGATTGCTCTGCCATCACGTTGCAGCTAGCTGTAAATTATACAGTATATTAACATAAATAGTCCTTTTCTGTATACTGGTATTCTGTCTTATTTTTTGTCTTTTACATCCTATTTTTTCATAGTATTATAAAACATGTAACTTAGCAGAAAAATTACAAACCATTTTTAGCATATCTTTCTCCTGACCAGGTGGATGAATCTAAGCAAGTGAACCATTTTTGTCTCTGTGGATTGCTGTGTATTACCATCACTTTCTTGAAGTTTTTTTTTCTTTTAATTTAAGGTTTGAAGGCTAAGTTGACAGACCAGAAGTCTTCCACAGCATGTGGAAAACCTCAATTCAAACTCTGATATCATCTTTCCACATGACTTTCTGATAGTCATCTAAAGCTATATCTACAAAGCATAGACAACTGGTGCTGCACATGTACCCCCCAGCAACCAGTCAGCGACTGGGGCGGGGGGGGTGGCTCCCCTGCAACTAATCCTGCTGACTGAGGAGGGGGAGTCCCCCTGGCCATTTGCAAAGCAGCCGATCGCTCCAGCCGATCACTGCAGCTGCTTCCAGAAGTGACTGCAGCTGATTGCTCCAGCTGTGGCCACTTCTGGGAGCGCAACAGTGCTCCCACTCCCCGGCTGGCACTTCCAGGGGTGGGGGGGAGGGGTACCGGCACTCCTGCCTGTCCCCCTTGCTCATCACCTAAGCAGTGAGCATGGCTGCTCAGCGGATGCACTGGCACTCTCTGGGGGTGCACGTGCACCCCCTATGCATTGCCACTGCTACAAAGTGACTTAGGTGTCAAAATTCTTCCTAACTTAATAAATTCAAAGCCCTCATGCAACTGTTGTCTAAAGTCTGGAGATCTTGAAATGTCTGACACTAAAATCTCCCAAATGTCTTCAATAGGACAGCCATAATCAGGCATAATCAGCAGCTGTGCTGTATCTAGTACACTGATATCAAGGATGACTGTACTGAAAGATAAGTAATTGAAAGCAAGGGTGCTTCTTATAGTCTGCCTACAATCTTTCTGAATCCCTTATAGCTCTTTAAATCTATCTTGGACTTGTCTAACTGATCTGTGGTTACAAAAGTGACTGCAAGTATAGAAACACCTAAAACCTCTCTCCAAGAATTGATTATATTACAGCTCTATTTGGATGCAGCATCCAAATGAATGTTTAACCCATACTGCATTTAATAAGCCCCATGGGGAAAGAGATAATATATAATACTAATTTTTTACAGGGAATGTTGTTGACAATATCAACGTATAATAGCCAGTAGTGGTGGTCACTCACTTTTTCATAAAGGTACATTATCTTTCTAATAGACCTATCATCACAGTCTCCAAATACTACATGGGGACAAATACATTATTTGGTTTCCTAAGATGATAAAATCCTACTTAAAAAAAGAGGTACATCAGAAGTAATAAACTCACAAAGAATCATATTTAAGGATACAGGCTGGATAATTGTACTGTATTTTTAAGACTCAGATATATTTTTGGGTATGCATACCTGTGTATTTTAGAGACTTTAGCTCTAAGCATTTCCTCAGCTTCTACAATGCAATTATAGGAGACAAATCCTTTGAGCTTCTTCCTCAAAAATATTATTTAGATATTTTCTATATTCTTAAGAAAGTATCTTAGAAAAACGTTATCGTAAAGCTGCAGTAGCCAACCTATAGTGTCCAAGTTATAGCAATCTAGAGCCACCAATGCTCTAAATAGTGACCTTTGAGGATGACTATTAGAATGAAAATACATGCTACATTATAAACTGAGAAGCATTCTTGTATGCCCTGCAGCTACAAACATTTTTGATTCAGCCCTGCCTTTCCTAGGAAGACACATGGCTCCCTCTCTCCACTTCCTTTGGTTTTCCAGGAGAAGTGCTTATAATGTGTCTTATCCATCAGGGTCCTTGACAGACGTAGGGGCAAGGGACAGACATTACATATAAACTGGTTTAAGTGATCAGAAACTGGTTTAAACCCATAACAGAACAGACATTCAGTGCACATAAACCAGTTTGAAAATAGCCGAAACTGGTCTGAGATAAACTTGGTTGAATGTAGTATCACACTTAACCGATTTGGCTCAAACTGGTTTATGCAATGTCTATCCCAGACCTCTTGCTGATTTAAGTTAAATCAGAGACCCCCAGCATCCTGGCATGCTCTCTGGGCTGGGTAGGGCTCTGTGCTTCACAGCAGGGCTGACTGGGTAGGGCTCTCTAGCTGGAGCAGGGGTGGGGAATGGCCAGATGCTGGCCTGTCATGGCCCCTAAGGCAAATTCCTCCCTCCGTCTCCTCTCCTCCCCCGACACTGGCAAACCATATGGATGACAGCTGGGTTTTGCCAGCCCCAGCCGCACCTCCACAGCTTTCCTGCAGCCAGACAGAAACAGAGTTAATTCCTCCCTCTGTCCAGCTTGCCTGCAGCCAGGGTGGGGATAATTCCACATCTGTCTGGAGCACGAGAGAGAGGCAAGACCTGTGCCAGTGAACCCAGAGCTAAGACCTGCAGGACCAGACTAAGAGGTGGGAAATGTTGGCAAAGACCTGACAATCATCACACATATGTGATGGAGATGGAGTTAAGGGAAGTTGCAGACAGCTTCTGGCTGGAAGTTGCATGCCAAAGAATGCAGAGAGCTACATTTACATTATAAAGCGGAACCTGTAAAAGCTAAACAAAGCCTTTCTGAATGCCTGACTGTAAGGAGACGCTCCACCCTCAGGATTTGTAGACTTATATAAGGTTTATCTTGTCTTCCTGCTTTACATTTTAAGTTAGTCTAAATTGTGTATTCTGTGTGTTACTGAGCTGTATCTTAGCTTAGGCAAAGATTTTTGGTAGTTCCCTGTTGTATGCTTTGCAAATTGTTGTGTTCAATACATGCGTGCTTCAGAGAAAGGACTTTTTTCCCATCCCCGCTCCTGAGTCTGGCAGCAGTAACCCCCTGCCCCCTCCCCCTCCCCCGCACAGGTTGGTGGCTGGCATCCTGTTTGTCCTGCTAGCTCCAGGCTGGTGCCTGGCCATGCCCCCTCTGTTCTAGCAGGGAGGGGTGAGAGCCTTGGAGGGCATCTCTCTTCCCTCCCCTTTGGCAGTGGATGGCAGGCATGCTTTAGCACCCCCTGGCTTCTAGCTTGAGACATTGCAGGCATGTGCTTGCATTTACTGATTTAAAAGAGAATGTCTGTCCAGTTATTAATCAGTTTAAACTGGATAGCTTTGACTAACCTGCAAAGAGTGAATCAATTCAGGCTCAGGCTTTTTGAATGTCTGTTCCTAGCCAGGGAGAACAGACAGGCAGGTCATCCTGAAACAGTGCAACTATACTAATTTACACTAACTAGGAAAATAATCTTCCCGAAGTATACAGAAGGATGTTTCTCAAGTGGAAAAAACCCCATTCTTTAACCGCTGCTAGCCAAACAGCAGTAAGTGTTAATATTGCCCAACCCTCCTTTCCCAGCATCTCCACATTCACCTGATGACTTCAAATGGGGAGGATTACTGAAGGCTGTCTGCAGTACAGGTCTCTATGGTGGAATGTTTCTGAAACTGGTTCTTGAGTTCAGAACTTAAATAGGGAGTTAAAATAGAACTGGTGAAAAAATAATAATTAAATTTCACAAAAAAGAGGGTTTGATTTTTTTTTTTTGTCATTCCAGATATATTTTTGGTCTGCATTGGCAAAAAAAAATCAAAGGTTTAAAAAAATGTCCTAAAAACCACAAGACAGACCTACCACAGAACAGCCAATATTTACCACATTCATTCTTTTTCCAAAAAAACAGTACTCCAAATTTGGAATCTGTGGCTTACATGGGATATTGATTTTTCTTCACTGAAACAGAAGCACAGAGGAACAGTGGCATGGAAACACTGTGCTGCAGGAAGGCTACCAGTTTATTTCTGGGACAGCAAGCAGGGAGGCTAGAATCCAGTGTTAACCCTTTTACAGCCACTCACAAATTCAGCCAAATGAGCAGCCAAAAACTACTGACAATTTGAGAGAGGCTGTGAAACTCACACCCTCCTGCTTGCTGTCCCAGAGAGAAGCTGGCAGCCATCCTAAAACACTGCCTTCAATGAAAAATGACAGTTCGAAGCCATGACTCTGGGAAAATCTTTTATTCTACATTCTGCCGTCCAAAAGCAAGATATATTTCTTATTTGGGGGGAAGGAGGGCATTATATAAAAAAATATGGTAGTTACTCTTTAGCCAGCTGGTTGAGCCCCTCACCTCGGATACAAAAGACCAAGGTGAAAAAAGTATATTTCCTCAAAACAAGTTTTGATGGATTGACATTTCCTGAAAAAAATATTATTAAAACAATTAACGATGAGCTTTACCTTAAAAAGCTGCGAAAGCCACATCTGGAAATGGAACTCTACCATCAATCTATTTTTCCTATGGATAGGAAATATGTTTTTTTTTTAAACACTTGTTGCACATTTATTCACAAACATGGTAGGGAGAACAAGCTTTTATGATTTCCTCACCACCCTTTTGGAGAAGAAATCATGGTACTTAGAAGAGTTTTGAAAATCACACCTGATAAATGTTTTAGGATGTTTTGTTCCGTGGAGTAGCCTGTTAGCGTTTGGAACACAAATTGGAAGGGAGCTTATTGAGCCAGTTTCATCCTATCATAGACAAATATATCATATCTTTAATAATATTTATTAATCAACAATAATAAAACATATTCTATGAGATGGTGAGACTATAGCAATTTTAATAGGGGATCAACACAGGGCTAGTACCTGTTGCTACACAAATCACTGAGTGGGCTGCATTATTATAAGTATAGCTCTTTACTCTTGTCTTTTTGTTTACAGACTTGCAAAGGGAAGATGGAGAAGGGCTGTGATGCTGAAATCACATCCACATTTACGCTGCTGCAGGGCCATACTGGTTTCAAAGATTGTAGTGGTGGCACAGACACTGACCTGTGTATACCTTGCTTGAGTACTAAATAATATAACCACTGATCAATGAATATACAACTCATATGCAGGCTTTGCTAAAAGCATTGATCAAAGTAGACCTCACCAAAGACTGACCTCACTAAGGTGCCTGTGGGAGTAAACTTGACAAACAATAAAGTGCTAAAGTTGATTGCTAGGGTGTTAGAGTTGTTTGTTACAATTAATTATTACAGCTGCTGCCAAGGAGGCTAAAATAAACCTGTTGATAACAAAGTCTAAGAATTAAGGTAATTTGGTATATAGGTGCAAATGTTTGTTATGTATATGCCTGATGTAAACAGAACGGCTTACTTCATGCATAAGAGAAAGCCTGGACATTTTTTAACTTTGAACTAAGCCTGTGCCTTATCACCAACATCCAAGGCTAATGTCTTATAACCCTTTGGACAGATGTGTTAGCAAGTAGGTGCTTTATAGGTAATAAAGCTGGCTAAGATTTTGCCCCTAAACTGAGCCTTGTGATTCATTTTTTGTGTAACACTGAGGTCTCCGAAAAACACACTGCACACCCTGGCACCAAAAGTCACAGCACAGAAAATATTCTGAATGCTTGTACACAAAGCATTGGCCAAGACAGAACCCAGGAACAACCACCTGTAGAGAAGTAGCTGCAAGACTGTGGCCTACATTGATCATATGTAGGGATCTATCAAAATCAAGGTGTCAAACGGGCAATTTTATGGGTAGATCATGGCACCGGCCACCAATTTCAGAGGCTTATCACAGAGAGTCCTCCCCACTGCCGAAAGAACAATTTTCCAACTATTTAGTTGGTCTAATAAAAGATATCACATTTAGATCCCACACATATCACTCAAAGAACCTTGTCTGCCTATGTCCTCAGACCAACACAGCTATAACCAACACCCCTGAAAATAGTATAAACATATAGACATACAAAAAATTGAGAAAAGTCTCATCAACTTTCACCAACATCTTATATAGATTTTATTGATGGTTTCTCTTCCTATATGCAGTGTCTCAAGAAGATAGAAAGATGTGCACATCAGAAGTAGCATAACTATCAAGTGATCCAGTGGCTGTCATGGAGAAAAGCTCCGAGTTGGAGTTCTTAAAATTTATTTATTGAATAGCAGTGTGCTGCAATACATAAAATCCGTATGACTTATTAGTACATAAGTTACTGCTATCCTGGGACTGCATTAATGTGTAGCCTGTTTTCTTTGCAGCAGAGTAGGGAGAACAGAACAGGCAGAATATTCTCAGTTGATTCCCTTTTGTTTGGGGTGGATTGCCACCTTGGAGGTTCTTCTGAAAAATCTACTGTGACAGAATTAAAAACAGTTACATAAATTAAACAATAAGAAAATGTATTGGAAATAATGCCACCATAACTTTTTCTGCAACAGATTCAATAAGACTTTCTCAGAAAAATGAAGCATGATTGCAGCGAAATAAAGCATCACACCTTAAATTGTACTTGTGGCCTGGCTGATTGGGGCTCCCAGCCCAGGGAGCATGTGGGAACCCTTGACTCCCATATGCTCCCCAGGCTGGGAGTGTCAGTCAGCTGACTGCTCCTCCCAGCTGCTGGGGCCCATTGACTCAGCTGCACTCTGGAGGCTGGGAGCACAGATCACCTGACCTGTGCTCCCAAATTATGGGGCACAGTGAAGTCCCTAACATCACTGCCCACTGGAGCCCCGTGGCCTGTGCTCCTAGGCCCTGGGGTGCAATGGAACCCTTGATTTCAGCTGTGCTGCAGAGCCTGGGAGCCCCAATCAGCTGCTGCTCTCTGCTGCTGCTCCCAGATGCTGGAGCACAATGGAATCAATGGCTCAGAGGCACCTCTGAGGCTGGGAGCATCACCTGATCTGTGCTCCCAGCCTCCAGAGTACAGGAGACACTTTGAGTCCACTGCACACCAGACACTGGGAGTGGCAGGTGACTGGGGCCCCCAGCCTGCAGAGTGCATCAGAATCAAGGGCTCCACTGCACAATGGAGACTGAGAGCAGAAGTCCCCAGTCCCACAACTGCATCTCCTGCCATGCACCTGTAGCACGCCAAGAAGCAAAATTGTTGGGATTGGGTATCAGAACCCATGGCACCCCTTTAGTCCCCTCTAGTCATGGGACTGGAATCTTGGAAAGAGGTAGATTTCAAGGAAGGATCAAAAAATAAAATAATATAATATTTCAAGTTTAATGCCCAATCTATACAATTACTTTAAAACAGATGTTTTATATTCCTGTAATAGGATGCCTTGTTAGGTTACATAGAGAATGAGCCATGTAACCATCTCCTAATTCACCCAATCTTTCTGAGTCTCTTTCCTTACTCCTGCTTCAATGATGCTGGAGTCTCTTTACTTTGGAGTCTAGTATTGTGCTGAGCACATAGCTGGCACTTAATAAACAATATTCTAGCTTGAAACAATCTAAAGTGATCCAAGTAATAGCAGGTCTACCTCTTCCCTTGAGTGACTATACCACTATGCCATCCCTAGCTGCAGACATGCAATTCAGTAGTTCAGTTAGTAACAAGACATGGGATCATAGAAAAGTAGGGTTGGAAAGGACCTCAGGAGGTCATTTAGCCCAATCCCTGCTTGAGGCAGGATCACCACAGCCAAGTGCCTGTATAACCTGCACTTCCAAGATAGGGTGGAGATTCCAGAACCTCCCAGGGTAGCCTATTCCAATGCTTAACCGCCCTCATAGTGAGAGTCTTTCCTAATATTCAACCTAAATTTCCCCTGTTGTATATAACCACCCTTCAGGTATTTAAATACTGTTATCAAATCCCTGCTCAGTCTTCTCTTCTCCAGACTAAATAATTCCTGTTTTTTCAGCCTTTCCTCATAAATCACATTCTCCAGATCCCTAATCATTTTTGTTGCTCTCCAGAGGACACTTTTTAATTTGTCTATACCTTCCTTGAATTGCAGGGCCCAAAACTAGACATCCAAGTGAGGCCTCACCAATGCTAAAATATAGATAAAGGATCACTTCCCTTGACTTGCATTCTATTAATACACACCAGTATATTGATGGCCGTTTTTCTACCAAGAGCATGCTGTTGTCTTATATTCTGCATATGGTTCAATATTGCTTCCAGGTCCTTTTCTGCAGCACTAACTAACCAGTGATTCCCTAACTGGCATTTGTGCATGCATTTTATCTGACCCAAGTGCAGAATTCTGCACTTGTCCTTGTTGAATTTAATTTGATTAATTTTGGACAATTTTTCAGTTTTCCAAGATCATTAAGGATCCTCTAAACCAGGGGTGTCCAACATTTTTGAATGTGGGGCCAGATCATGAACTTTTTATCACCTAGTGGGCCGGCGAGCTATATTCAAAGACCTCACAGGAAGTGGTATCACATCAGGAAATGACAACGAAATGGGTCTAACCAGTTCAAAACTCTCCTTCGATAGCATCCACCTCTGCCACTGTTTGGGACAGGATACTGAGCTAGATGGACCATGGGGTTGACCAAGCATGGCACTTTTTATGCTCTTATGTTCAGAAGCTCTTGTGTTCTTCGGTTGAGCTTCCAAACTGTGGCTGAGATTTGCAAAAAGGGGTAGATAGGCATGTTACAAAGTTGTCATAAAGGATTTGGAGCCCTCTAAATCTCATTCTTTTTAATGGAAGTTGGCGGCCTTTTGACTCAGCTTTGAAAATCTCAGCCCAAGGTGCCAACCAAATAAGTCAAAATATATTTTGCATTTCTATGCAGTGCATCTATGTGGGGCTCTCCAAGCATTTTACAAACACGAAATGAACCTCAGGATGAGCCCAGCCAGAGTCACAGGGGCTCAGCTGCACTTTCCCCCTACCTGCACTGGTCAGTCCCGAGCGGCGCACAGCTCTGCCGCCTGTGCTGGCTGGTGCCGACCCAACCCATCCGGGTCACTACTGTCCAGGAAAAGTGGCATGCAGCTGAAGTTGGCTTCCCACATGCTGCTGGGGCTGGGAGGAGCCCGGCTGGGTCTGCACTGGGCAGCAGAAGCAGCGGCGGAGCCGTGTGCCACTCGGGACGGGACAAGCCGGCCAGAGCGCCAGGGGCTCAGCTGCATTTTCCCCCTGCCTGCACCGGTCAGTCCCAAGCGGCGCACAGCTCCGCCGCTGCTTCTGCTGCCCAGTGCAGACCCAGCCGGGCTCCTCCCAGCCCCAGCAGCACATGGGAATCCGGCTTCAGCTGCATGCTGCTCTGGATGGGACAGACCTGTCCAGCAGAAGATTTGGATAGACAATTATTTGCTGTTTCTCTCTGCTATTTACTGTGACATCCATCTGGATAATTATTTCATTGAAATCTACATTAGTATTGATTAAAGGTTAACAGAAACTTGAGAAAAGATCTGATGTATCTCAAATACACTTAGGGGAACAAAGCAGGTATGATAATGGAAGCTTTAGGCACTAAGTCTGACCTACTGGGCAAAATTCTCAAATCAATCATTAGGTAAAACAGGATGTTGTCGTTAGAAGACAATGAGCAAAAAAACTAAACATCAACATAGATTTACTGTGATTATAACTTGTCAGGTGTATCTGGGTGACTTCTTTGAAAGGCTGACCAAGAAAATAAATGATGGAAAACTGATAGAGGCAATCTAACTGAACTTAAGCTAGCCATTTGATAAGCAGTCAAGAAGAAATTGGTGGATAAAGTACAAGTACTGCACTGATGACTTGGATCAAAAATAGGCTGTTAGCCAGACCTAGACAACATTAAATATTTGGAGTAATTGGTTGAGAGAAATGGATAGGGAAGCAAAAGCCTTAACTTGAACATTTGCTTGTATTTTAAGATTTATTTTCATTTTAAGATTTATTTAAAATATTTTAATGTGGAATCCTTAGGTTTTCTTTAAAAAGAAAGCTAGCGAACAAGCTACAGCCTCTATGTTTTTGAAACTCTTCTGGTAAACCTGAGTGTTACATCTGGAACCCACTTATCTGTATAATTTTCCTTATTCCTATTTCCAAATGAATGAACTGTTCTTCCTCAAATATACAGAATTATTCACCTCTGTAATAAAGACAAACATAAGAAATGTACCCTTAAGTTTAAGTTATAAACTATGAAAAACACAGCATTATATCAGACATTATTTTATGGTGTATTACTAACATTAGAATTCTGTTACAAAACACCTAAAAAAACACAGAGTAAATCTGGCAATCTAATGAGATCACATTAAGTTGGACAACAGAAATTCTTGGATTTAGGACAAATCCTTGAGTTTTTTCAGGCAAACCTGAGTGCAGAGATGTTAGAATCTATAAGAACTGACATCAATCAATGTTTGTACAAAGCTCATTTCACATATCTTTCTGCAGCAGATGATGGCCATGAGCAACTTAGGGTCTTGCAGTTAGAAGTATGTCACAGGATGTGGTCCTATGTTACATATCTGTTCCCTTAAATAATATATGTTTCTATTTATATTCAGACGTCACTTTAAATGGGGATCCAAGTCAGATTAAAGAAATTAGAACAAGAGGAAGTAAAGGAGTGCATCTTCCTAACACAAATATCTGCAAAATATTCTCTAGCTTTTGTATTAATAATGTATGTATAAAGATATTAACAACTACAAAACACAGACATGCCATACATAGCTCTTTTTAATCTGCAGTGTTCTAAGTAACTGACTGCTCATGAGTAATACTTCAAAAGCTGTGCAAGATGTAGACTTACCACCAACTCAGCAGTATTGTACCGATAGCTTTAGTCTAGTTCCCAAAAGACTTACTTGCATAGGTGTACAGCTGTATCTGGGTATGTGATCAAAATATTAAAAGTCCCACATACAATGTAATGTTTTAATGTATCTTCTGTACAACAGAGATGAAAAGAAGGGATGTGAACTTCCTAAATTTCAGTTCTTATGATAAGGATATAAATAATTTCTGCAGCATTTGCTATACTACAGAACACTCAAATTGTAAGATAGGGTATAGGGATCTCAATGGGTCCCAATCCCTTTTTTTAGCCACTAGGTGTTATTGTAATCTAAATAAATAACAGCAGCAATATCTGGAATGTAGAGAAAGGCAACATATAGGGAAAAGGAATGAGATAATTACAACAATGCAAGGGACAGTGGACTAGACTGCTGAACAGTTAAGGTTCCTGTTGATATTCCACATGTCTTTATACTGCCTGTCATTTCATATTGACAGCAAAGAAAATGACAACACACATGACCTTCTCCTGACCTCAGTGCCATCATTGGTGATTAATGTCTTCAAGTAGTATGGAACTGTTTACTGAGAAAGATCACTTTTACCCGTCATGGGTCAACGGTCATAGCTCTACTCAAATCAATGAAGTTATGCCTATCTACACCAACTGAGGACCTATCCCTGTGGAAGCAACATTGTACCTTCCTCCATTATTTAATTTCTGTTACCAGGAAAGATAACAATTTTGAATAATGAAGAAAAAACAGAGGTTACCATAACACAGGCAATAAATCAGAATATATTACATTTACTATAAAAAGAAAATAGATTACATAATTATGACAAAATAAAGAAGTGTCTATAGAAGGACTATCTAGCTATACAGCTCCAAGAGTACTTAAGGGCCAGTTGTGATATAATAGATTCCAGTAAAAGCACAAACTAGTACCAACTACTAACGTACAAATAACACCTAAATTATAACACATAACAGAGCAAAAGACAGATTTTAGTTATTCAAATAGTTTGGCATGTGATGCAGAAAGTTGTTTTTTTTTTAACGCAATGAGTTCCAACACAGAATGTGGTCAAAAGTAATAATATGGTTGGCAATAGCCATATGATTGTCATTGGGATGCTCTGTCTACTCTCTCTACCTCTCTTAAATAATTTCCCTGACCTCTTCAATCTTATCTCTGGTTTTCTAACCAAACCTTTTTGTCTTTAACTCCTATTCTGGACTAATGTTATGGGTAAGATTGCAATAAGATTCAAATTATTAACAAAAAGGTGTATACAGAGAATACATCTAACATAACATTATACATACTCTGACTCTCTTGGGAAACTCCTTCACATACTCTTATTTTACACAAAATATACAACAATAGTACCTGTTATGGGAAAAGATAGATGAACTGTTTTAATATCTCCCCTGGCCTCTTAAATCCTATCTCTAGTTTTCTAATCAAAACATTTTGTCGTTAACTTCTGTCTTGGACTAATATTACACACTTCCTCTCTCTCTTCCATGACAATTCATACCAAATACGTGCATAAAAAGGGGTTCCTTCACATGCAAACTTAGTAGATAGGCTCTCCTCTGGGCATGGATGTAACTCAGAGAAAGATGCATTTTTCTTGTAAGTCACATTAAGCTGAAAAACCTCCTCTTCAAAACTTTCACGGAGAAAAAATGGTATCACTAGATATATACAAACAGGATTGCATTTCTCCAAATATATTAAGGTAATTACCGTATTGTTATAAGTTTACCTCCTCCCCCTCTCCAAAGGAGGGGGAAATTGCACACACCTTATACATGGGTTGACCATAATTGGGTCCCTGACAGCCTTGACATATTTGCAATAAGAATACTAGTTTAGAAATTTTCTCAGTGAAGTTTTTAGTTCACTAGGTTTTGTGCATGTAATCCTTTGGGTCCTTTTCTGGGTTATCTGATTCTCCTGTGGGATTCTGTAAGGGCAATCACAGTTCAAGGTCTTTATCTGTAGGTATCTATTTGTAATCAGGGAAAAAAACTTTTTCCTAAAACTGAACCTGAAAATGTGGGATTATGCAGGATCAGACTAAAATTAGAACATACGGTAGTACTCCCTTAACTTAAGTAGTATGTGAATTGAATCAGGCTCTTAACACTAAGCACCCAGAATCAGATCTAAAGTCAAATGAAATCAGTGGGAGTATTAACTGTAATGTCTGTGGGCTTTTTATCAGATCCAGGTAGAATTCACTTCATAATTTGGCCCTTTCAAATATTTTCTTGTCAGTTCATCAAGAACAATACTCAAATGTAGGGTAATGTATTACCAGAATCCCACATACTCAAAACTAAAGGGATTTTAGGACTTGAAGTGTGAACAGCTACAAAGTCAGAAATATTTGTTGACCAAACATTTATTGCAATGTGTATTATATGGGTCATGCACACATTCTAATATATAACAATCACATTTTGAGTGAATTAAGATTATGGAACCCCCACTTAAAGCATTCCAAAAATATACAGACATGTTTATTTATAAGATGTACAAACATCTCATGCTGGTATTGTAAATTACAAAAATCTGTTATTTCAAATATTATATCAGTGTCCGTCCATCTTTTCTATTGAATGGGCAGATTTACATTTCAGAGCTTTTTCTGAGCACCCTGTTTGAATACTCAGTTCAGCAGAACAAGGTGAGCTTTCTGACATTATTAAAACCAAAAATAATTTTGCAGGCCAAACACTGCAACAGCAAGAGATTAAAGTACAGCAGGCTCACAACCCAGCTATTTTCTAGCTAACAAGCTATTTGCTAGTGTCTGTTTCATATGGCTTAGTGACCACACTCTGCATAGAAACAGCATTCTATTTGTAGAAGGTACTCTTTGCCTGATATATTTAATGAACAGATTGCCTTCGAGTCTTTGGTAAAACAATTTTTCTCTGCTTTTAAAAAGGGTAAAAAGAGATGTAATGACTTTGTATAGCCTGTCAAGCAATGACCCTGAAGAACTATGGAACTCTTCTATAAAACCTGCCTCTTTATTGCTAAAAAACAGAGCGCAGTTAAAAGGCATATCTTTGACTATGCACAGCTATCTGCCACATTAAAGGTTAATACGTTCATTTCCCTTTGACAACTGACCTCCTTTCCGTGCCAAGGTATCTTTCATTGAAACTTTACTTAACTTACTTTCCTTGAAGTAGTGCTTTTTGAGCACCCCATGGATTTTCATTAGTTGCAAACTGAATGTGTGGCTGGTCTTTAGTTAACCAGCAGCTTTTGAAGAGAAATTAGAGACAGTTTTGTGCAGTAGCTTGGAGGCAGCAAAGTTCTTTGCTACTGAGCTATAATGCACACTCATGTTCTTGTCACAGCATCTTTAGAAGTATCAAGCTTTTTCTCTGTTGTATGTTGACAATTTTCTGGCTCTGAATGGTATTTTTTTCTGTCTGACACTGTGCTCCAGGTGTCATCTTTCCCTTGCTTCCTATGGTTTCTCTTTTCTCTGAGCATTGGCACTTTTAGTCTTTCTGGGGGTTTTTTTGTTTAACATAAAGCAATGAATAAATGTGAACTATCGTATGAGATAATATATAGGGCCTTACACTGCACTCAACTTTGCATTTTCTTCCCTTGCTTTCCTAGAACTGTTACAGTTTTTTTACACTCTATATTTAATTAAAAGAAAACCAGACCAAACAAGTGCTATGCGAGGATGAACACTGAGGGAAGTATTATTTATATATCTTCTTATGCTATTTATTAGGATGAGGATGTTTTGCTTAGTACCAACATTCACCAATGAGTACCAATAAAAAACCTACTCCCCCACCTATCTGTAATTTAATTTCATAATTTCATTTCAGGCTCTACCAACAGTCAAGTAACAGTACTGTAAAGCAATAACAGCAAAAATAATTGGTATTAGCATTTTCCACCCCCAAGGACAAGGTTTACCCTGCTCTTAATTCAGCAGG
>NW_005842758.1:513084-530556 GCF_000455745.1 Alligator sinensis | reverse complement strand
CAGCAGGATACCAGAATATTACTCTTTGTGAGGCCATTCCTTGTGTGCTGTACTTGATTTGGAATACAGTGATTCTTTAATAAACCACTGTTCTCAAGAGCCGAATAAAATTAGCTTTGATTCACCTGCACTGGGTTTCCCCTGGGTTTGGAGGAATTAAAATGTTTCTGCTAACAGACAAAAAACCAAGTAGGTGTAATTACTGATGAGTGGCCATCACCGGCCTTTATTTTAGCTGAATTCCAGTTGGGGACAGCCATGTTGAGCACGTATATTCTCAACATACACATATTTTGTTTACTGGACAACATTTTAAAATCAAGTAAAATCTTGGCCATAAAGTATGTCAAAGAGGTGAATTGAAAGAGGTGTGAATTTTTATTTTTTATTTTTGCCACAACAGTCATTCAAAAACACCTCACTAACCTGCCGACTGTACATATGGCAACACCATTTATTTGAAATTTCACAGTTTTTTCCTCCTGAGCACATGTCCAAATTCTGAGGCACATAAAGACTCCAAAGACAAAAATAACTTAACACATTTGAACATTCAGTTTCTATGGAGACTGAAATAAAAGCGAAATGTCTAATGTAAGTTCTTATTCAGCCTGATGCCTTACAGATTAGGAGCACTTCAAAATGCCTTCAGGACAGGTATTATTAAAAAACATTTCTGATGTGCAATTGTGTGTTCTAGTTACGTAAGAATTATTGCTGACAGCAATCTTATATTCCTACCCCATCTGACCATGTAAGTTTGGGGTACACTCTATGTCATTTTCAATTCTACTATCTTTCAGTCACAGGACATGAAGCATTTCAGAAGTCAGGACTTTGAGACCTATACTTTTCACTCCAAAGAATGAGGGGATAGTGGCTCTCCTCTCTAAGAGTAAATTACTATAGGATGTCTGATGTTGCTAGCACCGAATAATAAATGTTACAGGAACTGCCTGACCTTTATAGCCTGTATCATCAAAAAATGCCTGAAAAGCACAGCAGTGTGATTAGATCTGTAGCAACACTCATGGGACTTCTAGCTGGCAGCTGGATTCAGAGACCAGCTTAAAAATGCAGTTAAGTGGCACTCCAGTCAGTCTTAAAGATCGTACTTAAAAAGATGCTGCTCAAAATAATCATCAGCATTAACGGTGTTTTCCTGATTTCAGTGTTTCTGCAAGGGTCATTAACTGGCCTAAAGTATTAGCCAGTTTTCCTTTTCCTTGAGGGGCAGGTAAAATGCTTCTAGATATTACCTTGCTTTAGAAAAATATACAACTTGATATTTATAATGCAGGAGGAGACCAGATTCTGAGATTATGTAAAATAGCAAAGACCCATTACTTTGATATTGCTAAACCAATTTACACTAGCTCAGGAACTGGCTTAATTTGTTTGGTTACTAAAGACTGATTTGCTAGCATAATAAGTTCACTTTGTGTAGAAATGTTGAGATGGGGCCTATAAGTGGCTGGAGAAGACCAGTGCAAAATTTTCCCTTATAGGAAATTCATGTTAGTGGAAGCCTGGTAGAGAAGGTTTCATCATATCCTGAACTATTTATCCCCCATCCCTGGTAACAGGCTGAGTTTTCTGAGGCACTCCAAAACTGAAGCATTAACTGAGAGAAAAGCATCATGGCAGAATGATCCCTGTCTATTCTTAGTGGTGTAAATTAGGTGTGCCCCTTTGCAAACCTCTCCTGTTTCCAGGACCATTTGGATCTGAAAAAAAAAAAAGTTTTAATTCTTCCCCAACCTCCAGAACTATCTCTTCTCCAAAACTGTGTTACTTGTACTTTTGTTTCTCTTTACCTCTATCACATATATCAGTATTTCTTATTGGCTCTGTTTCATGGATTTTATTTCGTACTAAGACTACTGCATAATAAGTGGTAGAGAATCAGTTTGTTTATTCACCACTAGAACCCAAGATGAGACATGCAATGAGGGTTCAAATGGTCATGCAAAAAGGGTGCAGACCATTTTTAAGCAGTCTGCAGCCATGCACTTGTGTTTGGTCATGGCTATAGACCACTTGCTATGGCCAGATCAGGTGAAAACTGCCACTTCTGTCTGTGTCTTCAATTCACTCAACAGGAAGTCTTCCAGAACATCATCAATGTCTGGTTTAAATACTTAAAGTGATCAATAAAATCATAGTAACATCGCCTCTTATAATGGGTCTGTTCATTCAGTCCTTGTACACCTGAACTTTTTGAGTCAGAAGACTTAGATACACATGAATGTAGAATTTGGTGTTTTATACATTTACAAACAGTTTTACACCAGGATTCCACTGAGGCTAATATAAAATTGTTCAATAAAAAGACAGTAGAAACTTATTGAATCTGAGGGAAAATTTTTGAATTCCTTCTTATTTTTATCAAAACTATTTTGTCCTCTAATTAAAATTCACAATTTTGATGAATGAGTCAGTTGAAAAACTACATTAAAGAGATTGGTTGCAGTGTATTAGATACCGAACAACCACAACAAAAGCAAGTAGGTTATTTTGGAAGACGTGTGTGTGTATTTATTTAGTTTTCCATAAATGGAGAGGTAGGTCACAGGAATGCTACTCACTTGACAAGTCTGGATAGCAGAGGATAGCATTGGTACTGCTTCTCTGTATACTTCTACAGTAACTTCTACCATTACCCTTGCACATGATGGAAAAGAGCATAAGGGTGCTTGACTATATAAGTGCTTTCAAGCCAAAGAATATACTAGTTAAGGCAATAGTAGAACAAACTCACTTTACATATTAATATCCAATTCAAAGGTCCCAGAAATACTTCAACTGCACTAAAAGACATGCACTTCTCCCATGCTCTTATGACATCTAGTCAAGTCATCCACAAAATATACACCCATCTCCTCACAACTAAAAAACCCCAACACTTGAACATGAAATTGTGGAACAAGAAATCATACACAGACTGAACTGTGTCAAACATGGTCTGAATAGAAACTTTTCATTCTTTATCCCATTACCTGAACTAGGTATTAATTCCAGCTGTTATTTTCTATGGCCCTCAATGTGCTAACTTCCTTGTCTATTCCTACTGACTTTTTCAACTCACTTTTTGCTCATCTCAGAACTGTCCCACTCCCTGTACCTTTCTTTTGTATTTAAATTTCCCTCTATTTTTAAACCCTTTCTTTCTGACCAACTAGTTTATTGTCTATGAAAAGTCACACCTCTCTGAACCATTGCCTAAGGGTGCAGAGAGACATAACACTTGAACCATTCCAAAAATGCCACTGATTGGGAACCAGTTCACAAATGTCCTTGGACAGAAGTGTCAACATGTAGGCTGCTAAGGGTACCCAGAGTAGCATGACTATCGTGAGTGGTAGAGTACCCAGACCATCATGCCTTCCAGGGGTTAGTGCCTGGATTTTTCCTTGAAATTCCCCTAGAAGAGAAGGAAGACCAGGATTGGGGCAAAGGGTTGGAGTGCAAGAGTTTGCCATGTGTCAGGGGCCTCTGTGGTCCCCCCTCCCTTCTCGTGGTTCTCAGAGGGCTGGGTGCTCCAGGGTTTCCCCAAGTCTCTGCAGCTTTTCCAATCCCTTTATGTAGAGTAGAACCATAAGGGCATGTCTGGCTGGTTGTAGGAATGCAGCAGAGTGTGAGGAAAAATTAAGTTACTGAACTGATCCACTTCACATTGGCTGCCAATACTATGCTCATTCTGTTCTATCAAGTGTCATTTGCATAATGGGTCTCCCCCCCACCACCCAGCAGTTGTTACAGGCACAACCTCCAACCCATCACAAGAAGGGGGCCAGAAAGCCTGGCTCCCCTCCACAACATTGTTTCCCTCACCCCAAATAAGCCTGGGATCCCCCACACAGTGTCCTAGAAGGAAACTGAAACTGACACAGAGGGCACAGAGAGAAGTAACATTTGTTGCATGATTGGTCCCTTGAAAGCACTCGACAGCTGTGCCCTGACAGAAGTGCACAGTTGTAGAGCGCTTTAAAAGTCATTGATCACATGACAAATGAACCCTTATAATATGAGGGGTTCAGATGAAGGCACTCCAAAGTGGAGCACCTTCATTAAACTTTTGTCTGCTTGGGCAGCTGGGCTGATGCAGCCCAGCCCCACCCCTGGTACTGTCTGCATGATGGGGAGGGGGGAGAAGGGAGGGAAGGGAGCTTGGGTTAGGGTTTGCCCATAGGCGGCGGAAGGCCAGGGCTAACAGAGCTTAGCACCCCACCACAATCTGGGGCAGCTGGTAGGGCTGCAAGGTAGCCTAGCCGGGGGCTCTGGACAGCTGCAACAGGGGTGGGGAGGGGCGCATACACAGCCAGGATCGCAGCCCTGCATGTGGATCACTTCCCAGCACTGGCAGGCAAGCATCAGTCTATTCTGTGAAGGGAAAAGGGCTTGGGGACAGGGGTGGGGGTGCAGATTGAGGCCTCCACATTGAGGGAGGTAGTGGAGCAGAGGCAGGGGCAGGGGCCGGTGTGAATGGGGTCCTGGCCAGGCCAGGTCATCAGATGCTCAGAGCCTGGGCACCTCAACCAGGGGTGCAAGGGCAGGGGGCTCCTGCCATTGTGCACACCCCAGGGGAGGACCGCAGGGCACATGCCCCCCAGATTTGTGTGTGGGGTGGTGGCAGGTTGCTGCTGCATGCTGGGCTCTGTGCTCTGCTACCACTGTCACTGCCTCCGGAACCACACTACACCATGTGTGTCCCACAACTGGGCAGGCAGGGGACATGGCACAGGTGTTGTGCAGCTCTGGAGGCAGCAGCAGTGGAGTGCAGCAGCAGCTTGCCTCCACCCTGCACACAGATTGCACCTGCCCTCCCTGGCCTCCAGGAGCTCCCTTGCACCCTGGGGTGAGCCACCCAGGCACCAACTCTCCCATGACCTGCCCCATCCCAGGGGCCCACTCACCACAGGCCGTGCACCTGCCTCTGCCCCATTCCCTCCCTGACTGTGGGGACCTCAATTTGACCCCCTCAAGGGCCTTCTCTCTCGCCCCACCCCTTCCTCCACAGACTTACTTGCTGGGTGGAGGAGGTGGAGATGTGCACACATGCGCGCCTGCCCCCAAATAATTTTTTCTCCCTCCACCAATGGGTTTGTCCAGCCTACACTGGGAGAGAGGGCAGGTAGATTGGAGACCCCCGCCGAAGCAGGGGCCTCCAATCCATGCCCCCCACCCAGCACAGGCTGGGCATACCCCAGCCTGAACTCCCTCCTCTCTTTCTTCCCCTTCCCATTGTTCAGATAGCATGAGAGCTAGGGTGGAGCAACTTGCAGGGAGAAGTTGCAGGCACACAGCTCTTTATCTGGATCAACTCCGAAGCGCAGTTCAACCCTCCATCCTCCCGCCCTAACAGCAAATGTCTGGATCATCACTATCTCTGATGTGCCATGAGTGAGACTAGGGAGCTGCAAATCTATCAGCACCCAGAGGCTTTCTGCTTCCCCATTCCTGCAGAATGTGGTCTCTGTAGGCAATAGATCTTTGGGCAATAGAGTCCGGGTTGCAGCCCAAAGTAACTCCATGCCCTGTATGGGCTTGTGAGGCATGAGAAGCAGTACACATTGGGATGCCAGGAGGACTAACAGGATGCTATGCATGGAATGCTCTGTCTGCTTATAACATTTAACTGGTTCAAAGAGGACCAGCTCAAAACGGTACTTGATTTTCCCAGTGTGCTTTTGAAATGTTCCAGGAAGTTTAAACCAGTCTGACATAGCCAAGTAGATTCCTGGGGAAAATAGGCACATAGCGATGGTTGATGTCACCATCCCATTTGGGAACCAGCAGCTAGCCTTCATCAAAGCCCACAAGCATAAACTGGAGAAGTACAAACTGCTGGCAGACAACCTGAGAAGCCAGGGATACAAGGTAATGGGTGAGGCACAGATTGTTGAGGCACTTGAACAATGGGACCCCAGCAATGCCCATCCTGTGTGCCTGCTGAGTACCCTGCCACTATGCCAAACTGTTGAGGTGCCTCATGGTATCTGACAACATCAGATGATCAAGGGGCATCTACATTGAGCACATCACAGGTGAATGCCAGTACATGGACTCCAACAGACCACCAACCTGAAGTGACCTAAAAGGGACTGCCTGACTGCCCCCTCCAATAGACCAAAACTGAGGACACTTATACCTGATCTATCCCTCACATGCTCTTGTATCAATGTGTGCCCCTCAAAACCTGCAACTCTGTAATGATGCAGCTTCATTGTGCGGTGACTATTTTCTCTATTCTGAAAGTGTTCTGCCCTTAACTCCCCTATCCCCAATCCCAACCCACCCCCCAGGCTACAGTCTTACTATGTCCTCCCCTCACTCACCCTATACTATGTAGCCACTGTTGACTGGGTCTCAGTATCTCCTTCTACCCCTTCAACTCTGTAACTTCCATTTAACTTTGACTAAGAAAATTACATCTGTTCTAAGTGCTATGTCTATTTCACCAAGAGAGTATAAACACAGGTAGGATTTCTCCCTGGAGAAAGCCTTTTGCATGGGATCCTATAGACATACCAGTTCATCGTTCCACTTTAAGTACTTGTAAAGTATGCAAGATAAAATCTGCTAGCACTTTTTTCTGGGACAATATTTAAGTTAATTGCAACTCATTCAAGTTAATTACAAGTAATTCCAAAGACAAGCCTTTCAGGCTGTGTTTTCCCTGGCCACTGAACAGCAATGCAGTTTGAAAGACCTATGTGTGTAAAGAACTGTGCTCCTTCTGCCCTGGATTTTGACTCAGATCAATCAGGACTGCCTCAAATGAGACAACTGTTTACAGCCTGAAGTGCCACCCTATTCTACCATCTGGCTTCTGCCTGACTTCAAACTAAAACAGATAGTCACTGTTCTACACTCAAATGCATAACCTTAATATTTCCTTAGTTTAAGAATTCTTACTAACACTAGCTTGTGCTTTAAAGTATATACAGTGTTTTTACACCCTAAACCAGTGCTTCTCAATGAGGGTACCATGGAACCTGGGGTGCCTTGAGATCCTTTTAAGGGTGCCACAGGATGTTATGCAATTTTACCAATGGTAAGTGTGGTAACATTATTTACAAGATAAACTCAGAGATTTCAAATGGATATCCATAACATGAAAACATTTTGACCTGTTGTGAACTTCCAGAGTTCTTTGCAATAGAAAATTGTTCTATTATTTGACCATAGTAAAAAAAAAAATGAGTGAAAGCTAAGAGCTATCCTTGAGGGGTGCCTTGAGTGTAAAAAGATTGAGAAACACTGGCCTGAACAAGTCTGTGTGTCTTTTTCTTTCAATTAAATTATACTATATTCCAAAAGTCCTTCTGAGCCTTGAGTTATCATAGGCCCAATGGTACTGACACACCCTGGGCATGTCTACAGGTGCAATTAATGCATAGCAATCAACTCCAGAGATTTGCCCCAGAGTTTATTGCTCCCAGGCACGCCATTTGAATGTGCACTGTGGATCACAGCACACTGAGCTGGGTCTGAGCAGCTCTGGCTGGCAGGAGGCCCCAGGGGTCAGCCTGCCAGCCCGGGGCTGCTCCTCTTCCCTTCACCCCCTGTGCTGCAGAGGGGCTGGCTGGGGCACAAGGGAGGGCTAGCCACCAGGCAGCCTCCACACTGAAGCACACTTGTGCCCCAGTCAGGTAGGGCAGCGTCTACATGGGTGCTGCTATGAAAATAATTAGTTTACTCCAACCTAACAGGAGTGCATGTGTAGACTCACTATGTTTACTACGGAGCTAATTAGTCTACTCCACAGTAGACATTTCATGAAGACGTGCCCTCTGTGTGTAAGTGATATAGGACTCATGTACACTCAGGTAATACTCTGTGGCTCAGTGGGAGCTTATTTTCCCATGGACAGAGTTGGAAAATAGTGGAGAGGAGACACTGTTTAAAGGACATATCATAATCTGGTATGGAATATATGTGTATTAATAATAAAACTAAGAGTTTTAATAAAATAACTTGGTGCTACTTTAATATTTAAGAGCAGCCATCCGCCCCCTAGAGTTTGAAGAGTTGCCAGCTGAGTATAATAAGAACTTTTACTGAGACTGGTGTGGTGTTCTTATAAATGGATAAAAATGCTTTACTTGGTTATATTTATACAGGGTTAATATACATGGGTTACCATCAAGCAGCTACAGTCATAATGGTCATATGGTCTGTACCTTAACCTTTACAAATAAAAAAAACAAAACAGCATTTGTTGTAAAGTATCCCAACTCCCCCTAGGGGAATTTTGGAAAGGAAGAAATGCTGGATTAGACATTAATCATATAACTATAAAAAATCAAAAGTAAAACAAAATGCTTAACTGGAATGGAGAAATTCAAAGAGCCTTTCTATTGATTTAAATGGACTTTACATAAGCATCATAAAGAGGACTGATATAATCACAGCCAGGCTAGAGATGAAGAAATAGAGACACTAATGAGCCAAAGTGATTTAAGAATTATAGTGGGGTCAGAGTGTTGTAGCTGTGATGATCCAGGAAATATACTAGGGGCAAGGATTTTTTGTGATACCCCTTATTGGCCCAACTATATAACTGGGACACCTCTTGGACATGTTTTTGAGCACTGAGTTCCCTTTCTTAGGCCTAAGCATTATAGGATTACAGGAAGTGGAGGCAAACTGAAGGTCCGACTCAAGAAAGGAGACAGAAGAGAAAATTTTGTATTATGATTAGCTTTACCACAGTGTTAAGGTGCCCACTGACAGACCAGGGACTTGTCTGTGTGCAAGAGCTGTGGCTGAGGACATTTATCTTGCCCAAAAGAAGCATTTTCTTTTTAAGTGACTTGGGATGAAAGAAGCTCAAATGAACCTAAACATTTATATGATTAAAACATGCACATAAAGGTTATTAAAGGTAATGAAAGATAAAACCCTTTGAAAACCCAACTAGCAAAATATATATGAAATGATGGAACTTCAGTTTTTCAAAGGTTGCTTATTTTAATAATGCTTTGAAATGAAATCTGTTTGTTTTAATACAAACACTAAGCCTTTCTGTATTCAAAAAAAAAAATCCTAGGAGAAAAGAGAAGGACTTCTTTCTTTAAAGAAAGATGCCCAAAATGATTAAAGGCATTATTTCATGTTATAAACTGAATAAAAAGTATTACCTTGCTAAAGGAAACATATATTCTGTAATATTTATACATTAACATTATTTATGAGTGAATTATCATTATTTATGAATTCAGAACTACACTCATTAATAATTATTTGTATCCAGTACATAATCTAAATGCATTTTTTCCAACCAAGAAATCTGCAATTTAATTTATTTTTAGTTTATTGCATAAAATTCCATTATTTATTGTATACACAATTTATAAAACAGGGTCAATGGGAATGGGGGGCTGACATATTTCCAATTAAATTCCAACTTCCGAACTTGAGGAAAAATTATAGTACTGTGTTAGCGAATAAGAAATTAAGCATTATAACAGCTGTCTCCTGCTATGGCCTGGACAGCATAGTTTCAATGTGTAGAAGCATATCCTTTGTAGAGAGAAAAACATATAATGGATGCATTAGCCCAGAAATAACGGTGTAGGTTGTAGCCATGTTGCTCTAAGGACATAGGCAGACAAGGTTCTTTGGGTGGATCTTATATCTTTTATTAGACCAACGTAAATAGTTGAAAAACAATTTTTAAGCAAGCTTTCGGGTTCAAAAACCCTTTGTCAGGCTGAGGAAGTTTCTGTAGTTGGCGTGCACACTTCCTGGATGGAAAGAAGCCAGAGGCTGGGCTGGTATGCATACAAGATAGGCAGTCAGTGAAAATGTAGATTGAGGACTCAATGGGTGAAAGACAGGCTGAGGGGGGCTGAATAGTGGAGAGGTGCCTGGGGAGTCAGCTGTCAGGCAGGTTATAATGTGTCATAAATCCAATGTCTATATTTAGTCCATGATTTTTGGTATCCAGGAGGTTGATGAAGTGGAGTTCATAGGCGCATTTCTGGGAAGTGTTTTGTAAGTTTCCTTTGAGGATCAGGACTGAGAGATTGGAGAGAGAGTGGTTTTCTTGTGAGAAATGTGCCCCCACAGGTAACTGGGTATTCCTGTCTTTGATAGGCTTCTTTACTTTTCATTCCATCCAGGAAGAGCACACACCAACTGCTGAAACTTCCTTAGACTGATAAAGGGTTTTTGAACCCGAAAGCTTGCTTAATAATTTTTTTCCAACTATTTAAGTTGGTCTAATAAAAGATATCAGATTCACCCAAATAACCTTAGCCTAGAAATGTTTTGTTTGTAGATGCAGGGTTTTTTTTCAGTGTGAAATTGGACATAATGTTAAATTTTATTCAATTTGGGCCTTCTGTCTAAATGGGTTTAGTTTGATGTAATTTTTTTTCTTAAATAAGGTGTATTGGAAATTGTTTTCTGGCTTAAATATCTCAGGCTTTCTAATAACTTTAGTGTTGGCAAGAACCTATAAAACAGAATTGCCTTTCTGTACAAAAATTGGAAGAGAAATGAATCTGGAATAGATCTGGTATTACTAGTAGGTTTTTTTAATCAGCATTTATGATTAAATATTATTTTTAGCTGCTATTTGTTCTTACCCTCTCCACTAAGGTGATCATGGTGACAGGAGCATGAAAAAGAGAGAGCGCGAGCTGTGGGGAAGTCTAGTTCATGTTTCCATTGTCCTAAACAAATAATCTTTGATAATCCTGTTCTAAGGTAAAGACTGTCAACCACATTCTGCTATAAGTATTTTAAACCATCAACAGTGTGGATGCAAATCAGACTTCAGGCTGATATCACTCCATTAGATCTGAATTGTTATAGAAGATGTTTCCTTGGAAAGTATATTACGTCAAAGTGTTTTGCATTAAAAAATCTGAGACTGCAAGAAATATTAATATTATTATATTAGAATAAGATGCCATACAAATTCTAGTTCAAAATCTTATATAAAAGATTTGTGAGCTACGGTTCCCATAGCAACAGGCAACATATTTTAGCTAACAGTGCTGCTTTCCATTCTAGGGACTTCATTGTCATCACAGTTTACAAATTCAAAAATATTTTTTCTAAGAAGCTCATAGTGTAACGAGAGAATGCAATAAATAAAATACAAGAGAAAAAAAAGAGGGCTACCATAGCCCTTTTTCATATGTAGCTTGATGAACTGTCCCCTTCTCTAGCCACCTTCCTTCCTTCAATTTTCTATAATACCCATCATGGTAGTGTTTTAATTTTATTCAAGACAAGATTCCTAGTGTTCTGGTTTTCTGTATTCATTGATAGAGAAGGCATTGATTACTCTGTTCTCTATTACAGTAGTTTTGGTCAAAAAAGGAAAGTCATGAAGCATGACTGAATTGATCACACTGGAACGGCTGGATCTAAATTCTTTCCCATTTCCTCTCCTTCCCCCCACTACTCATGGCAACTTATCTCATTCTAAATGCACAAAACAAAGATGTACTTAGTTTTCTCTCCCCAAACTGACCACCTTAACAGGCTCAAGCCTTTCTTCTTTGGATTATTTACATAAGAGATTATTTTTAAATGGTTCATAATCAGCAAGAAGATGGCTGTGAAATGTTTTAAATAGGTTAGTAAAATATGCCAAAACATGTTCTCTACATGTTATATTGGGATTCCCTTTATAGGTAATTGTAGCGTTCTTTATGATGAATAGAACAGTATCTAAACTAATCACAGTGAAGTGATAAAAATAAAGATAAAGCAACTGACACTTTGGAAAGTGAGACATAGTCAGTCCTCTCCTGAGTTTAACAGTGTTTAATGAACTGCAGGTTCCCTCCCCAAAATCCTGCTCCTATGGGCCTCTTCTTCATGCACTTCCCTCCCTCTCCCAATATTTAGAACATGAAAGCACTATGATGTTAACCCCAGTAAATGTATTGTGCATGGATTAGGGATGATGCTAATTGATTTGATTCTGAATATACGCTCTCATTTTTCTGAGTTAGGCAGCATCTCAAAGGCGGAACTGACACAAACACTTGAAAAAAAGTTGTATTAAAAATGAACATGTGAGATACACCACCTAATGCTTATGATGAACCGAAATGAAAACATACTGAAGAGAAGAGAAGAGAGAAGAGAAGAAAGAAGAAGAGAGAAAAGAAAGAGACTAGAAAAAGAAAAACAACAGACTGGCAGATAGTATTTTTCTGTCTGCAGTACAGTATGTCTCTGCTTCATGCACCCACACAGAGAAATAATCCTTTCTTTTTCTTTTATTGTTTTTAACTCCTCTTTCTATTCTTCTGAATACACAGGGCCTGCCTCTCACCTTATATATACCAATGTCAACCAAGAGTGTTAAAATCCAAATTAAAAGGAAAACCATCACCACTAAAGTAAAACATATTTCTGAAGTCATTTTTCTCCACACATTTCTAATCCACTACTCTGTTTGCAAGTGTATGTAGCAAATTCATCCCTGGGCAAAGTTTCAGCAGAAGACCATAGAGCTCAAATAGTGTTTTGGCTTTGTGCATACCCAGTGCACAGGAATGAATAGAATGAATATTCCTCATAGAATGACAGGGCTGGAAGGAACCTCAAAAAGTTATCTAGTCCAAACTCCTGTTCAAAACAGGATCATGCCTGCCTAAAAAATACCTGAGAAATGGTTATCTACCTTACACTTAAAATCTTCTAGGATTCCACAATCTTCCTTGGTAATCTGTTCCAGTTTTTATTCATCCTCATAGAAAGTACTACCTAATCCTCATCATGTAATATATCCTCCCAAATACAGTTCAACACAGAAGCAGCTCCTTAGCCATAGGGCAGGTTATCAGCTCCTACCGAACAGGACTGACAGTAAAAAAACTGCCTCTGCACCAGGTGACAAAGTACTAGCTACTGGACTCAGGAATTGGCCATTTCCAGACTGAACTAGGAACTCGCAGACTCCCAGTAACAGAGATGTGACTAATTTCTGATAGACAAATCACACCTCTAGATCAAAGGGAACTAGGTTCACCTTTGGGTGCTTATACATGCACTCCGGGGTAGGGTGTGGGTCAGGAGGGCATTTTAATTAGAGAGGCTCTCAGGAGCTGCTGTAATTAAAACACCAGCAACATCTTGTGTATTCAGCATGCCATGTTTCAAAATGGCATCAGGGGCACTTTAACCAAAGCTCATTTGACAAGCTTTAATTTGTCCCCACTGCCATTTTGAAATGCAGGATGCTGAATACACATGACACTGCAGCACACTGAATAGAGCACTCCAGCAGACACAATTGACTGATTAGAAACATCAATCAATCGATTAATCGAGTCTGCTCCGACGTGTTCTAATCAGAATGCATTGGCGTACATGTAAAAGTGCTCGGTCCACCCAAAGTTTAAAAGTAACTGGCTGGCAGGGGCAGCTGAATTTCTATTCAGGCAGTAATGAGGGTGTCAATTGACTTCATGATTATTGTAATTACTGTACCTGATTCCTTCTGACTATTCATTCCACGTGTGTTAATGACCCCCTCTCCTTTTTTATGCGTCTTAATATTCCACAAATCAAGCTATCCTTTCTTCTGCAATTCTGCCTTTTGAGACTGCTGGTAATATAGCTCTTATTTCACAGCCCTTAAAACTGTTTTTAACTCTAGCTAAAAACATTGACTCAAGTGTAAAACTGTTAATTCGGGTGAGCATTAACTAAGGTGGGGAAATAACTGTCAGTGAATCACTGGATACACTGTCAAGATGCTCAAGAAGGCTAGATTTCATTTTATAAAATCTGAAAAAGAGATGTACATTTAGTTCTAACAACTACAGGACTAATGAAACATCTTTTAATAATTTTTGCTTAGTTGACTGTATTTTATACATAATACAAGATATAGCGTAGTAATGCACATTCCAATAAAGTTATTTGCTTTTGCTTTGATCTTCAATTGAATAATACAGCCCTAGACCCATAGCATATTAGTAAAGCTTTTAGTTTCTTTTTAACTGGAGAAAAATGTATTCTGTTATGTGTGATGATGCAACACTTTTACACTTCCCTTTTCAAAATCTTGGAACTACCCATGAAGAGAACCATAAATTTACAGACCTCACCCCTCAATCACAATCATGTTAAATCAGAAGCAGAAAAAAGGAGTTAAAACATATTATAGGTTAGCATAAACATTGCTATTCTGACTTTTACCAAAGTACAATTGGTATAAGACACATTTTACTAATAACAGCAACTAGAAAGAAGAACAAACAAAATAAAACAAAAAAAGAAGAAATCCAGAAAAAAACCTCAAAATCAGAAAATAAAATACAATACAACAAAATAAAACAAAACAAAGACACATTATATTTATCCCTCAACATTCTTGTAATAATAATTTCAGGAGAAGAGGTTCTCATCATACCATTTCTATTTCTTGTTAAAATCATTGCAACAAGAAGATGGAATAAGACTTGCAATATATTTTCAGTTTCCAACAAATTGTTTAGCTAGTCATTTCCCCCCCCCCATGATATAGCCTTGATAATCTCTTGATAGGGCTGGCAAAAATTGTAGAAAACTCATGGCTTCTGGTATGTGAAAAAAGGTAGAGGTCAAAAATGTATTTACCAGAAATGAAAAGAAATAAGATGATGTCAAGGACATATTGTTTTGAAGAAATTATTCTATATATTTAATTATAATTATCTAATAACCACAAAGTATTTTAAATGCAGATTGCCTTCCTAAACTCCACTAGGTCAATGTATAAAGAACAAAAATTCATGGAGGAGCCTTACTCAATACTGAGGTGTCAGTGGTCATAAAGATCATAGCTAGTCTTGTGGCTCTGACAGAAAATTAAAACTGTAATAAGAAAAATGTATGGTAATAAATGAATCAATAGCTCTATACTATATTCAGGGCATAGCTTTCATTTGGTGTAAATTGGCATAACTCCACTGAAGGCCTAGACTTGCAACTATGGGACAAGAGTCTCCTATCCTAGCACAGTCAGTTAAAATATGTTAATACGAATAATAATAATTCTGAATGTTTATAATACCTACAAATGAAAATTTCACTTTATAGGCACTAATGAGTTGAGGCTGGCTGCCAACATTTTTAAGATAAAGAAATTAAAGGATAAAGAATTTAATCTATAATGTTCAGATTTGTACCTTAAGCACAAACTATTTTTCTTGCTTTGTGACAGCATGCTACATAAAAGTTTCATTTTTCAAAAAAAAGTAGGATTGAGTCCAAAATTAGAACTGCAATTTTACATTTTCTGAATGAGTATAGCAGGTACAATAATTATACATAGCAATTCACACAAATGCCAGAATCTATAAAAATTGCACCTTGACAAATTAATGATGAATTTATGCCATAAAATAACGTAGTTGACCACTTCTGCAATTCTCAGTCTACATTATCTTCCTTAAGGATTTGCCTTTAGCTATAATTCCAGTTTCATATGTCCCTTCATGTAAGTTCCCATAAAATGTAGAATTAGTTTACAACATATAAACATCTTTCTATTAAAAGGACTGAAAATTCAGATTCTTTACTCTGACGTGCTCTCCTCAAGATACTAAAGCACTGGGGCTATTTAAGATGCTCTGCAGAATAACAAGTTCCTGACAATGTCATTTCTAAAGGCGTCACAGACTAAGTGTTGAGCAAGGATGGAGGGATGACAATTTACAAAAATCACTACCTTAATTGAATGTTCAGGATAATTTGACAAGCCCTGTACCATAATTACTGCTGCCCTTGCAGCTCTCAAATAATTATGGTTCAGATTTTTCTAGGAAGAAGATGTTTAATTAAAAAGAGAAACAAGTCAAGAATTCACATATTGCAAAAATCATAGCTCTGCAGTAACTGTGGCCCAGATGAATTTTTCATTTTGTTTTTCTTCAATTATGTTTGGCAGGGATGAAAGATACAGATAATCATATGGTTTTATACTGAAACCCTTAATGTCAAGGTTCTCTGAGCATTTTCAAGTAATAAAAATTAACAATTAATAAAATATGAATGAATTAAAAGCATAGCTGAAAAAAATGTCCTCAGTTTGACACTGAAACAGTCAGGATTTCTAAAGTTCTCATCCAGCAAAGCCACAGAGTTTCACAAATGACAGGGGAATAAAATACAGTCGTCTATACCCTAGGTTGTACGGTTACCCAGGAAATAATATCTATCAATTGACCAAAGAGATGGACATGAGAAGTAAATATGAGACATAAAATATACTTGTGGGCAAAGAATCAGCACCATAACTCTAAAATCTATATCACTTCAAAATATATTGTTCATTTTATTTCTGCTGTTACTTTAATTCAGAGAAAAGGTTGGTTGTTTTTCTTGAAAGGGATTTAGTCAGAGATAAAGAATCAAGACAGTGAGGTTATAGGAATTATTTTCACTAAATAAATGAATCCCACATTGTTTTCAGTTTCATGCATAGGTAACATTTGATGCCAGTGCCTGCAGCCCCCTCCCTCCTTTGTCCCTTTTGGGTCTTTGTTAAACTGCGCTCTACATTTGGGCCTTGACAAGGAAGCCTGTCAGAGATTTTCCAATCAAGTTTGAAACTGAGTCATTCCACAGCAATGTTCTGAAACCTGCTAATTTCCTGATTTCCTAGTTTCTTTCCAGTTTGCTTTCCTGCTGCCCTGGCTCCTCATGGCCCATAATGGTGGGCCAACTGAATGATGGGGCCTCAGATGCTCCAAGGCAAATCTCCCCTTGCAGAAGCACTGTAGCTATTGTGCGTTACTTAAAGTACTACAAGTTATAATTTCATAGATTTCATAGACATTAGGGCTGGAAGGGACCTCGGAAGATCATCGAGTCCAGCCCCCTGCCCAAAGGGCAGGAAGTCAGCTGGGGTCATAGGATCCCAGCAAGATAAGCATCCAGTTGCTCTTGAAGGTGTTCAATGTAGGCGCTTGAACCACCTCCTGTGGCAGGCTGTTCCAGACCTTGGGGGCTCGGACAGTAAATAAATTCTTCCTTATGTCCAGCCTGAAACAGTCTTGTAGTAGTTTATGACCGTTCGACCTAGTCGTCATCCCTTGGGGCGCTCTGGTGAACAAACGTTCCCCCAGATACTGGTGGTCACCCTGATAAACTTATAGGTGGCCATCAGATCACCCCTGAGCCTGCGCTTTTCCAGGCTAAAGAGCCCCATGGCTCTCAGCCTGTCATTGTAGGGTCTGCTGCCCTGACCTCTGATCATGTGCGTGGCTCTTCTCTGGACTCTCTCAAGCTTCTCCACATCCTTTTTGAATTGTGGAGCCCAAAACTGGACGCAGTACTCCAGCTGCGGCCTCACCAAGGCCGAGTACAAGGGGAGAATGACGTCCCGGGATTTGCTTGAGAAGCATCTATGGATGCAAGCCAGCGTTTTGGTCGCTTTACTAGCTGCAGCATCGCATTGCAGGCTCATGTTCATCTTGTGGTCAATGATGACCCCCAAGTCTCTTT
>NW_005842758.1:508056-512207 GCF_000455745.1 Alligator sinensis | reverse complement strand
TAATCCTTCTTGGAGGTGACTCCCATCCTCCATCCTTTGTAGGCCTTTCTTTTTAGCCTCAGGAGTTCTGCTAGGTCCCTGGAGAGCCAGGGGGGCTGCTGTGCCCTCTTGCTGCCTTTCCTCTGAGATGGAATAGACTTAGCTTGTGCATTGAGGATTGCTCCCTTGAGGAGCAACCACTCTTCTTGAACTCCCCTCTGCCTGGGGTCATGGTCCCTTAGGGCCTCACTGACAAGCCTCCTGAGCTTGTCAAAGTTGGCTTTCCTGAAGTCAAGGACTTCCGTGTTGCTGACTGACTTGCTAGCTTTTTGGCGGATGGTGAAGGTGATCAGCTCGTGGTCGCTGTCACCCAGCTTCCCATCGATCACAAGGTTGCTGACTAGGTCATCCCCATTAGCCAGTACCAGGTCGAGCAGCGCTTTGCCTCTCGTTGGCCCATAGACTTCTTGAGTCAGGTAGAGGTCATCCACGCATGAGAGGAAGCTTTGCGACTGCTCGGATTTTGCTGAGCGATCTTCCCACGAGATGTCCAGGTAATTGAAGTCACCCAATGCGAGTGAACCAAACATAGGTTTGCTGTTTGGTGGCAGAGGCTCAGAGCCTGCCTACATTGAACATTAAGGGCACTCCTAAATGCCTCCCAGGAGGCTACTGGATGCTACCCTCCCCCCCTGCCCCCAATGGCAACTGTCAGCAGCAGCTGGATGGGGAGAGACCCTGGACCCCTCCCCCCCACAGCCAGACAGCAGTGCACCACAGAGCCAGGCCTGCTGCAGGAAGCAAGACCCCAGACCCCTTCCCCGATGCTTCCCCAAGCTGGGCAGCCCTCCTAGCCAGCCCAGGGGAGCTGCAAGGGAAGAGATGTGGGCTCTGTGTCTCTGCAGCAGCCCTGGCCAGGCAGTGGTGCACCATGAGGCCAGGACTTTGGGAGCGTAGAGTCCGGCTCCCTTTGCCCCAGAACTGTCCCAGCTGGCCAGCCCTGCCAGACAGGCCAGGGGCTGCTGCATGGGAAAGGGTCTACTCTCTGTGTCCCCATACCACCCCCCTCCCCTGCAGTCAGGCAGTGATGTGCCATGGGGCCAGGGCTGCTGCAGGATGAGAGAACTTGGACCCCTTGCCTCATTGCCCCTGCACCCCAGCTGGGTAGCCCTCCTGGCCATCCCAGAGGTGCTTCAGGGAAAAAGGTCTGGGTTCTGTGACCCCACAGCCCTGACCCCATAGTGCGGCGCTGTGTCCCTGAAGCTTCCCCATCCAGGAAGTGGCATGCTGCAGGGCCATAGCTGCTTTGGGGGTGCAGAACCCAGACCACATATCTCGCAGCCCCCTCAGCCAGGCAGCTCTCCCAGCCAGCCTGGAGGGAGAGGAGTGGGCTGCAGAGGAAAGGGGTCTGGGTTCAGTTTCCTTTACTGCACCATGGGGCCAGGGCTGCTGTGGGAGAAACAACCCCTCCTACTTCTCCCCCACTAGCTGTGGCTCACAGCTGGCCAGAGGGAGGAGGCGGAGCTGGGATCAGGTCCATGACAGCTGAGAGGTCGGAGTCAGCCCAAACAGACCATATGAGCTCCAAGCTCTGCCCAAGGCTAGATCTCATCCCTGCACAATGCTGCCTGGGATAGTGGCGATCACTAAGTTAATTCTCACTGGGATCTGGCATAAACATTTGATAAAGCATGCTAACAGAAAGTGCATCAGTTTAATACCTTGTCTATCAAGGATTAATTTAGAGCATGACCTATCATTTTTAATTCACTCTATGAACTATGAACATCTGTTTAGTTACAGCTTTAGAGCTCTTTCTGCTTGCTCAAAGCGCTATAGGTGTAACATCTGTATCTAGCCTATATATCCAGCTTTTCATTCTGATTTATAATTATTTTTAATGTGAAATTTTCAATATGAAGTGAATTCTGTTTCGTGCATAACTCCACTTGGTAAACACTTAGCTATAATGAGAAAAAAGCTGAATAGCATGTAACTCCTCGTTAAGACTCTGAGGGGATGTCCAGATGAACCTGCATGTACCTCTTGCTGCATCTCAAAGCAGTTTGGGATGTGGCAGGAGACACACTGGGAACAAAAAAAATGTTCCCCATGATGTATGTTTGCAGCGCAGGCTCAAAATTTGATACCTGGATATCCAGGTATCAAACCCCTCCCCCTCCCTGGAAAAAAAGTGGGGCAGGGCACAGTCCAGGACTGTGCCCTGAGGTAACTGGAGGCTTAGGTCCTCCGAAGAGATGCTCTGGTAGCTGGCAACATGCTGCCTGCCAATGCAGGGCAAACAGTGATGCAGGCTGCTGTGACTTGGACCCAGGCTCCATTTCAGGTAAGTGCGGGGGGAGGGCTGTGAAGGTGCGGGGGACTGTGGTGGGGGCAGCTTGGGAGGGGTAGGTTCCCCACCTGCCCCCTGTAGGCCCACCTGCCGTCCCTCATGACCCACAGTTCACCCTCAGCAGCAGCGCCCATCAGGGTGCTCGGGGCCCTCCTGGTACAGTCCCCCTGTGCTGGGCAGCATGGCTCAGCCCTGGCCGCCTGGAACCTGGCACTGTTTCTGCCATATCATGCTGGCCTTGCCTGGCTCAGCACAGTGCTGTGCACCCTCTGGCAGATCTGGGCTGCTTGGGCTGTCACCCAGGGCCCCACACTACTTGCAGGGACTGCCTGTCACACTGGGCTGTGTCCTGTGTGCACAGGCCCCACATGCCATTGGGCCGGGCTGCTTCTGTGCAGGCAGGACCCAGCCCAGCATGACAGGTGATCCCCATGAGCGGTGCAGGGCCCTGGGTGACAGCCTGAGCAGCTCAGATCTGCCCAAAGGCACACAGCACTGCACCGCAACACACCAGGTTAGGCCCACACAATTTGGCAGAGACAGAGCCGGGTGCCAGGTGGCCAGAGCCGAGCTGCACTGTCTTGTGCCCCATGTGGGGGGGCTGTGCCAGGAGGTTCCCGAGTGCTCCAATGACTGCTGCTGTGGGTGAGCTGTGGGCCATGTGGGGGGAGGGGGGGGCGCAGGGCTGGGATCATGCGGGAGGCATGTCGTCCATGTGAGGGGGTTGGGGCCCTATGGGGAGGCATGTGGGCCCTGTGGCAGGGCTGCGGCTCTGCAGGAGGGCACAGTCCATGTGCTGTTTGGAGGGGTTGTGCCCTGGGGGAGGGCAGGGGACACCTCCCCCCCACACTACCCCCACACCCACAGTCCCCCCCATAATCCTCCTACACCTACCCACACACCCTATGCTCCCCCACATCCCTTCATACCCACCCACATCCACACACACTCCTTCTGATCCCCCTCCTGCAAACACCATATCCCACCATCACACACCTATCATGCCCAGCTGCCCGACAGGATGAGTCCTGCTGGCAGGAACTGTGGCTGCACGGGCAGCTGTCCCCACATCCTAGTTAACTCAAGGGGAGCTCTAACTGTTCTATGATAAGAAAACCAAAAGCAAACATCAAAACATAGATAATTAGAATTTATTTTATTATGATGATAGAGACACTGGTAGGCTTCCAAATTGCTTTAAAATTGTAAGTATACTAATAAAACATTGCCCAACTGATCGATCCATCTCTCTCTCTCTCTCTCTCTCTTTATATATATATATATATGTGTGTGTGTGTGTGTGTGTGTGTAGTGGTCTTTTGTTTTAATTGTGGAAGAACATGGATTTTGGGGTATTTTAAAGAGTGAATTTGGGATTTTTTTATCAGAGATTTTGAAGTTTTTAAATAGGGAACACCAGGATTCCTGCTAGTGAGGCAAGTGGCAGGACCCAGGCAGAGAAGCCTGCTCAGGCCTGGCACCTGGGACCCAGCTGGAGGTGGCTGACCTCCTGGTCTAGCCAGGAGGACATGCTTTAACTATTCAAAGCAGGCCATCATGCTGAGAACATCTTCCAGGCAATAGCTGCCCAGATGGCAGGGCGGCAGCACACATGGCTGTAGTGCTGCACAAAGGTCAAATGTGCAGCCACAGCCTGCTGGCAGCTTGCCCAGAGGTGCAGATGACTCTGATGTGGCTGTGCAGTCCCTATCTGGGTCTGGCAGGTACACACCCTTGGTGCTGTCGCAGGTGGCAGCAGGTCATAGCCAGGAGCAGTCCCCACTGTCAGACTGCTGCAGTGAGTAGACGGTGTAGGGGA
>NW_005842758.1:464735-508046 GCF_000455745.1 Alligator sinensis | reverse complement strand
CTTCAGCAGTCCAGCTGGCACAAGGGGCTGATTCCTTGGAGTCTGTTACTAGCCTGTTACTTTTGCTTGCTGCTGCTAGTAAAGTGCGCAAAACGCTGGCTTGCATCCATAGATGTTTCTCAAGCAAATCCCAGGATGTCATTCTGCCATTGTACTCGGCCTTGGTGAGGCTGCAGCTGGAGTATTGCATCCAGTTTTGGGCTCCACAATTAAAAAAGGATGCGAAGAAGCTTGAGAGAGTGCAGAGAAGAGCCACGTACATGATCAGAGGTCAGGAAAACAGACCTTGTGATGAGAGGCTGAGAGCTATGGGACTCTTCAGCCAGGAAAAGTGCAGGCTCAGGGGTGATCTGATGGCTGCCTATAAGTTTATAAGGGGTACTCAGCAGGATCTGGGGGAACGTCTGTTCACCAGAGCGCCCCAAGGGATGACAAGGTCGAACAGTCACAAACTCCTCCAGGACCTGGACATAAAGAAGAACTTCTTTACTGTCCGAGCCCCCAAGGTCTGGAATAGACTGCTGCTGGAGGTGGTTCAAGCACCTACTTTGAATGCCTTCAAGAGATATTTTGATGTTTTCTTGCTTGGATCCTATGACCCCTGCTGGCTTCCTGCCCCTGGGGCAGGGGGCTGGACTAGAAGATCTTCCGAGGTCCCTTCCAGCCATAATGCCTATGAAAGCTATGAAATCTAGTGTCCCCAGATACAAATTGGCTGGGCCCCAGAAGTTCCTGTCTATTTGTCCATTCAATTACCATGAGATCTGAGGTCTACCTGGCTAACTAGTAGTCCCTACTATATGGGGGCTAATGGATGAATGGAACAACTAAATTCTTGGGACAACAGAGGCAAAAAACAGGACAGGAGTGATGTGAGGGTCAAAGGGTCAAAACTTGAAAATGAGTGCTCCTGAGGGGGGCACCGAGCAGAGCCCCCTAGGTAACACCCACCGATCCTCAATGGCATCCAAGGAGCTAGTGGACATCACCCAGTGGTGCTCCACTCAGAGGCATGTGCAGACCAGTGAGAAGAAAGCAGCCCTGCAGTCCCTGGGCATCTTCCTGGCCAGAGCTCCTTCCTGGTCATGTACAGGGCCTACTTGGCCAGGGCCAGGAGGAGGTTGACCAGGAGGTTCCAGGACTTTGTGGGGCTGCAGAAGGGGTGTCCAAAAATTAAAAGGTGGTTGGTGAAGTTCATCCAGAACCTCAGAAGGAGGTTCTGGAGGTGTAGGTAGAGGGGCTGCAGCCTGGCGCACTCAAGTGTCATGTGCACCAGGGTCTCCCTCTGCCCACGAAAGGGGAAGGAGACCACGGTGTTGGTAAAGCTTGCCACATACACACCTATGGCAATGGCTCCATGGAGGCGCTGGCAGCTGAGGTCCCCAGTGGTGCATGGGATGAAGGGGGAGTACAGGCTCAGCCACTGGGGTGCCCCAGCTACGCCCTTGCCGAGCAGGTCCCGCCACTTGGTGTCTGGGCAGGACATGACGGCAGCATGGTGGATCATGTGGTGCATGAGCATATAGAGGTGGTGGTGATGTATGGTGGAGAAGCAGACCAGTTTGGTGTCCTCCAGTCGGCTCAGGTGCTGGAGTGGGGAGCGGCAGGAGGCCAGGCAAGGTGCCAGCTCTACAACAAATTCTGGCAAGCAGATGGACACAGTGGGGGGCGGGGACCACCATCATGCAGGACCTGGTTGACAAAGGCAGGGGTGTTTGGAGGCAAGGCAGATTTCACCTGCTGTACTAGGTGGCAGGTCACATGCGTTGTTGGTAAACCCATGCATCAGGCCAGCGCAGCGGGGTCCACCCACACCCCCAGAAGCTTCTGAGAGCAAGTAGCCCTGAGCTACTTGTCAGGGCACCTTTTGTACTGCTGGGTCTAGCACAGGGCAGCTTTTTATTCTGTTGGGCATAGCATAGGTGCTGGCCCCAGGGTGTAGCTCCCCCTGACTGCAGTTCTGGGAGGAGCTGCGCAGGGGTATTTTGCCCCAAGTGGCACAACTTGCCCCACACCAAAGTGCATGTCCGGGCACGTGCGCAGAGACAAAAATCCCTGGCTCATATCTGTGCTACTCCTATTTGAACTGATGCAAGTGCACGTGCCTGCACGTGTGGATGTTTCCTAAATGTCTAAAATGGTACAGAGGCAGCATACAAGCTTTTTAATAGCTTTCTGCCCTGGACTGATTTTCTCCCAAGTTCAGGAACTAAAAGGCCAACCATAAGTACATATAGAATTAGTGACTTCTAAAATAACAATAAAATGAAGAAAACATTTATTCCTCAGTTTCCTTCAGAAACACAAGGAATAATCAACAAATAAGCAGCAATAAGTTTCCTGCTTTGCTAGTATATCATTTCTGTGGTTTGATGTCTGCTCAGGTTTACTATGCTGCAAGTCAAAAAGCAACCACACAAAAATTAAATGAAAATTTGAAATCAGAGTTCAACCAGTCTTCACTTCATTTACCTTATACCTTTTTGGCTGAATTTATGGGGACAGTTGGCCACCAGCATCTGTATAATACAATTTCTCCAATAATTTCTTTGAAAAGATGTATTTGTCACCTCTAATCAAACAGCTCTGAACTTTGAGACTGGAGATCTTTGATGCTGATAACCTTGGATTAAACACAGCACACAATTATCTGTTTTGCAATGCCCCACCCTGATTTATGCTCCATATAACTCTGAATGAGCATTCAGTAAATACAGACAACGAGGATAATAAAATTGCTAGCTTTAACTAATTACTGAATTTCACAATAATTGCAAATACTATCACTATGCAGGTACTGAAATTTCAAGCACAAATCCTGTAACAGATACAATGAATGTTAACCCAGCATTTAAACCTACAATTCTGTAAGGTGAAGACATGAATAGTTCGACAGATTTTTAACGCTAACCCATGGGGTGACACTTAACTGAAAGGAGATTTTTTCAGGAATATGCATAGGTCACAAACCAGCTAGCACCATTAGTCAGGAATCAGAATATATTCACTAAATGCTTTTTTGGTATTTTGAGACATCCTTTTCTTTTAAAACACTCCTACAAAATAATGAGACTATAAACTACTCCCTGGGCTTAAACTGCTATATGAATACTTGAGAAAGACATTTTTAACTTGCCTATTAGTTGTCACTGAGCTAGTGTTCAAGTTTGTATATAACAATATTTGATCTCTGTGTAACACTGAAACTTCAAGTGTTACATACCTTGAAGATTTTTTATCCTTCATTGATAAAAAGCTTTCAGAAGCAAAGGGGGAATGTTTTAAAATTTGCAATCTATAGCTAGATTATTCACAAAGGAAGGACAAGTAATCATTCAAAAACCTTGCTCCTAAAAAGACTTAATAAATTCAACAATTCATATCCAGAAAGTTTACAAGACAAATGACTGGTGCATTGGTCTCTGGGTCTGACTGAAAAGAACATAGCAATAAACTCTCACTATTTTGGAACATTAGTAAAAGAAAAGAAACACTTTACATTTGTTCAAGAATGGAATTAGAACAATGACAACAAAAGGGGACTAAAAAAACCTAGCAACAGATGGGAAGAAAAATCAAAGATCTGGGTATCCTGTCATCTCTGTTGACTGGAGGTGGTTTTACATTTTTCAACAAAAAGATTTTCCAGCAGAAAATACTGAGTCATTGAAACCAAAATGGGAACACTAGTTTTAACAGATGATTTGTCAAGAAAAGTTTTGGGGATTGAAGATGGAATTTCTGGTTAAACAAACAAACAAAAATACAAACAAATAAAAAAACAAAAACACAAAATCCTGAGAGAGATCACAGGAGAATGAATAGGTAGCTAGGACATGGACTTGGAATTTAGAAGACCCAGGTTCAAATTCCTGCTCTGTTCTGTCTCTCACAAACTGGAATAGCTTTAACAGAGGGATTATGCAAGTCCCATCCTAGGATAGTAAATAGCCTGGTGATTAAGAAAAGAAACCCTTTACATTTGTTTCTGAATGAACAAATGAATTAAAATGACAAAGCATGGATATACATTTGAGTATCTGTATCATGTTGGCTTCGATGACCACAACATCAGGACTTGAAGAAAGCTCCTATTATATAAGGCTCTGGTAACCCCAACTTTTCGCTACAGCTCTGAAACTTGGGCAACCTACAGGACCACCTGAAAAGCCTGGAATGCCTTCACCAGCACTACCACCAGAAGATCCTTGGTATAAAGTGGGAGGACTGTTGCATAAATGCTAGTGTTCTCACCAAGGCTAACACCACCAGCATGGAAGTCAGTGGCAACGCATAGTGGGTGCACTGGGGTGCATGTGCATCCCCTGAGAGTGCTGGTGCACCCCCTGACAGGCGATGGGTAGTGGGGAGCAGGCGGGAGTGCTGGTACCCACCATGTGAGCACTGGCCAGGGAGTGGGGGTGCCAGGCGAAGTGCTGTCGGCACTTCTGGGAGCACCACTGGCACTTCCAAGAGCACCGCTCATGCTTCCTCAAAGACATCCTCAAGGCAAACATTAAGAAGTGTGGTAATGACACCACAAATTGGGGAAAACTAGTCCAGGAAAGGGCTACATGGCAATGCCTTCTGAGAAAAGGTACATCTTACTTGGAAGAAATTGTCTTATCTTGTTGACAGAAAAATGACAGCAATGGAAGGAAAGATCAAAAGACGGAAAAGGTTTGACCCTCCCTTTACCCACCACCTGTGATGTCAGCCAGAGAGTCTGTAGCTCTAGGATCAGCTTTCTTAGCCATGAACTGACTCATATACAACCCTTTACTTGACCTGTGGGAGTGATTATTCTCAAACATACTATACACTTTAATTTCCTATGTGCTTAATAAGGTCCCTAACTATCACATTGCCGATTACTCTGGGGAGGTCATTCACTTTTTATAAATAACTTCAGGAAGTCTTATTTTTCATTGTGATGTGTTTGAAATTTTGAAATCTCAACATATGACAAGAGAGGATAATTTCTCCCAAAAAACTAATATTGACTTCCACGCAGTAATGCCAATTTACATCAGCTGACACTTTTACAACACCCAGTGAAGTTGATACATATCTGAAAAGTTAAGAAGATAGGAAAAGAGGACAGACTGTACCTGAAAGGGAGACAGACTTGCACTGCATCACTGTCCCTCCTTAAAACAAGTGAAGCCCATCAGAAACTTTCAGTTGTTATTTGCTTCAGAAGGAACAGAACAGAAGAAAAGCAGTAGTACACCCAAACAAGGGGAAAGGCTGGTGTTGGCAAGAATAAGCAGAAGGGGCTGTCTGTTCACTATGAGAATACAATGGAGCAATGTTGGTGATACAAAATGAGGAGCTATGGGAGGCAGAAGTAATGCCCTGAGGAAAGCACCAGGTAATTTAGCTGAGTGGTTAGTTCTGACCATGTGTGAGGATGGAAGGGAGAGCACAGAAGCATGGGTCTAATATTTTTTTCTGCATCCAAGGAATGCTGAGATGCCAGTAGTTAGAGTTTCCCTCCTCTAAGTAAATACATCCATACAAGAAAGCCACTTTTCTCCAGGGATTTGAATCTGCAAAATTTGGATCTTCACTAGCAGGCCTAAACCTGAACCCGAACCTGAACACCTGAACAGTTTTCCCAGGAAGTCTATGGAAGTCCATATGAACTTAAATAGGATCAGGGTCCAGGTCAGTGAGGGACTGATTCATGGTCCAATGTTAACTGATAATTTCATCAACAATTTAGACGATACAAAATTTGGCAAAGCATAAAGATTTTACCTATATTTATACTGCCTTTCAAAACAGAATCTCCTATTTTGTAGGTAATTGAGAAGGACCTAAAAGTGACTCTAGATAATCATCTTAACATGAATTATCAGCACTCTGCTGTAGCAAAACGGCCTAATAGGATCCTTTGATGTGTAGAAAAGTGGAATATCAAGTAGAAGCAAAGAAAGGATAAATCACTGCTAAGTCTGCTACTAGAATACTGTGTCTAATACTGGGATTCATAATTCAAAAAGAATTAGAAACACTTGAAAGAGTTCAGTAATTTAGGTGGAAACCCAAAATTATAATATGAAGTTTAAAGAGTTCAATTTATTCAATTTGTTGAGCAAAAGTTTGAGAAGTGACCCGATCCCTGTGTACAGGTACCTATACATGGAACAGTATCTAATAGACCAGCATCTTTTCAATGTTTCCGATAAAGGCATAACAAGATCCATGGCTTGAAGTTGAAGCTAGACAAATTTAACTTTGAAATAAGATGCATTTTCCTAGCAGTGATGGTAATTAAATATTGGAACAGCTTACCACGGGAGCCGGTGGACTCACCATTGCTTGGAGTCTTAAGACGGCCTTAGATATCATTCTAAAAGACATGCTCTAATCCAGCTTCTGGAAGTCCTCAATATGCTCATAACACTTGCAGCTCTGCATTAAGACAATGACTTTAATCAAATCTCATGTTTCAGGATTTCAGGTGACAACTTGCAAGGGTCAGAAAGGATTGTCTTTCCTTTGATGCACAATTGAGCAGATAACTTTTGATTTGTGTTTTTCCTAACATTCTCAGAAGCATCAGGGATGGCCACAGCTGGAGATGGGATATTTCATGGTATGTCCTCACAGTCTAAGGTGGTACAGAGAGAATCCTTTTTCTAGATGCCTGTCTAGTGAGTCTTACTCACATACTTAGGTCGAACCAATCACCAAGTTCAACGTTAGTTGGGACTTTTCCCCCAGGTCAAATTACAAGAACCTTGCTTTTGGTTTTCACTTTCCTTCGCATTATGGGGTATGACTCAGCACATCTCACTCCTACGTAAAGTCTGGTTACTGCAGGGGTCTCTGGTATGGCTGTACCTTGGTCTTTCTTTCTTTCTGCCTATGGTACATAACATTTCAGTTTCCAGAAATGATTTAGTCTCTCTGAAGCTATTTGAGTTTAACATGCAGGTATGTGAGTAGAATTTAGTGGCCTGTAATATATAGTCTGTAACATACAAACTAAATGATCTAAGACCCCTTCTGGCCTTAAACTTTAATAAACTATAATATAGCTGCATCTCTAGTTTGCTGGACTATTTTAGTACAAGCCAACTAATAATTAATGATCAAAGATAAGCCTAGAACCACAGCTGGGGAGAGGAGGGGGCATGTAAATATTGTGTATACTGCTGCCAAATCTCTGTGCGAAAACAAAGCTTCCAAGTTCTAGAATATAAATAGGGAACAAAACAAGAGGAAAACCTGGCCTGTAGCTTATATCTGCCTGGAACTAAAATCTCCTCCTATAACAAGCACCAGTAAATTAGTAGTGTCATCTCTGGCTAACCTAAGATAAAGAAAAAGCAGTCAATTGTGCATGCAAAATAAAAACAGGAATTGAAGATGTGGCTTATCCAAATTAAAGAGATGATTCTATGGAGACTGTAAGTCAGGTCCTCCTTTCTAGGTTTTTGTTCCTCACAGTGACACATAGGCCAAAACTGTATGTCACCTTTTGGCAACTGAGGGCTACTTAGAACCATATTTAAATGCAGATACTTAAATGAAATGTTGTGCCACTTATGTGGATTTTAGATCTTATTTCCATTTGAATCACTAGACTTGTCTTTCTGAGCATGCTCAGAAAAGATTTATTTTGGCTACTTTAGTTCTGCTATGATCCAGTTCTACTTAGATAAGCAGTCATTTCTGTGTAGGTTCCCGAAATTTTAGTCTCAGACAGATCACATAGAACATCTGGAAGAAGAAGACCTAGGTTCTAGCCCCAACTCCTGCCCCCATACTGTTTCTCCATCGTGTCTGAAAAAGTCATTGGATAAACTGGATAGGCAGCAGTGGGGGCAGGAGCCAGAAGCCAGTTGATGCCCATCTCACTGAGTCACAGAGAAGGCTCCCTTTTTCAAGATCTCTTTCTGGTCCCAGATATCTTCTGCTCCTGGCTGCCCAGTGGCCAGCTTCAACATGAGGACAGGATCACGGCCTGGTACTTAGAGCACTAGGCTGGGAAGTAGGCAGTGAGGGTTCAAACTATCTGGCAAAAGTGAGACTAGAAACTTCCTGGATAAGTACCCTAAACACTAGGCTACTGGCCTAAAGGTGGAAAGCCTCTTCTTCCTTTGTCCTTTCAGTTGATTTGCATGGATTTTCTGGGACTTACACAGAGTTCTGCACCTTCCCAGGAACAACAGGATCACAAAAGAGAACAAGTGGCCATAAAAAATGCCTTCTTACTGTTGTCACAAAGACAAGTATAACTGTGTATGTGGAAACTGGCTCTGGAATATTATTTTTACATTTAGACCAGTCGGTAGCACTTAGTCATCTAAAGGCAAAATAGGATTTGGACCATAATGTACACCTGTATCTCTCTGACAGTCAAATAGGCCACTTGATGAAGTTGCATACAGTTACATACCTACCATAGCCTTTAATCAGGATATTTTCTGTGCAAGACAAATGTGGGGTCTCCCTTCAACTATTTTTTTGCCTACATAATGATACTAAGAGGGAACCTAAAGCTCTAAGGTTAGCACCAGTAATACACATTCTTAAAGTCACCATATTTTAGAAATATTTTAGAAACTTCAGAAAAAAGGCACAATTTGTTTTTAGTTTTTAGCATCATGAAATAGTTATATTAAAAAGCTGTACACATGCTGCTTCTGACTCAGTGATGCATCTCTCCAAGTGGAGACTTCTATTTCAGCCAGCTCTATAGAACCCTTATGGCCCGTACTCCAGTATTCCATGAGTATTCCCATTTAAGCAAATGGGAGTACTCATAGTAGAAAGTACTTCTTACTATGAGTAAAAAGGGAAAAATCTGATCCTGTAGTGCTCTGAATGAGTTTATTTGGAAACAAGTGCCATTCAGTGTTCTTAAACCTTGAGTAAGGACAGCTTAGATAACTCCTACACTCATTGGGAATCTGTCCTTGTTCTGAATACTTCTTGCCACATTGAACATCATTACTCTTAAGCCTTTTTACTCCCTGTTCTTAGAATGCACCTATTTCCATGCTCCATTTGCATGTGGAAAGCTCAGAACAAAATCTACTGTCCTCTGTAGTTATTTAAATGAACAATGGGATGGATTAATACAAGAAATTGGAGTGTCCCAAAAGACATTTTCAGGACACTAAGGTATAATATGGAAGATGACGGTACAGATTATACCTCACCTATTAGATGCCTAAATTAAATTAAGCTATGGCCCCCCATACATATGCAGGTAAAGGCACAATGGGATCTAATATATAATGTACACAGTCATGCATATGCATGGCAGGAGGTGCAATTTTGGGGTCATGCATTACATCCCATCACACCTTATCACTGGTGCAGGGAGTGCCTGGGATCATGCCCCTGGGCCCCCACTGCACTAGCTCCCTGGGCTCGACGGGACTCCCAGCAGGGATAGTGTCCTGCCCCCAGTGGGAACCTCACAGCTGAGGTGGACTGTGGGGCTCACAGCAGGGCCAGCAAGGAAAACACTGCCACTGAGATGAGATGTGGGGCTGGCAGTGGCAGCAGCATTCTCCCGGCTGCAAGCCTACAGCCATTGACGTCCCCGCTCTGAGCTCTGGAACCAATGAGACTCATGTGGGGGTGGGAAACATTCTTCCCACTTCAAGTCCTGCAGCTGGCACTGCGGCCTCCTTTGGAAGCCTTGTCAGCTGTGGAGCTGGCAGCAGGTAGGGCACCCCTGTCGCTGAGAGCCCCATAGTTGATAGGGCACCCATCCACAGGGGGACAATTGGCCACATGTTCAAATAGTGTAATTAGAACATGCTACAAAGTTATTCCACATTTTTTGTGGAATAACTTTGTAGCTTACAGCTTTTTTTTAATCAAGCCATTAATTGGCTTTCCTAACATGTTTCATTGTATTTTAATTGTGATTCTACCATGAAGGGAGATTTAAAATTGAAGGAGGTGTTTGTACATTTGTGGAAGAGATGAATTTTTCAGCATTATACAGAATGCTTATTGAAACCCATTAGTGCATCACAATCATCCATTTGGTAAAAACTTAATTCCAGGAACACAGACATTCGTTTGAGCATCAAGAGCATCAAATCCAATTGCTGACAGAAAATTCCCCAGCCCAAAATGTTTATATCCTTATAACCATAGGTACTTGACTGTTTAAATCAAGATAATCCACTATTAGAAAGAAAGCTTTATAATCACATATTGGCCATTTGTGTAAGAGACAGGTGAGAGCAGACCACAGAAAACTGATAAAAGGTTTTCTCAATTCTTGTTTGATTCTGAACAGAAACCTTCCTATGATTATTCATAACCTGTGCATGTTGTGTGTTTCTTTCAGTAGATGAAAAAACTGAATCTTATATTTTCCACACCATTACCCAACTTGTGATTGTCATCAGGTTACCAAATCATACTCCCATTTTAATTTATTTTAATCACTCTCATTTCTATATGATATTTTTGAATGCATAATATCTCTCCCTTGATTTGCTTTTAAAGATAATGTAGCTATGTGTTAATGATTGTTAATTGGTAGTGTACGGTACTGATAACATTTAGCTGCAATACAAATCATAACTCTTACATACCATGAAATGTTGGGGAAACACAGTTTAAGTTTTAACCAAAAAAAATAAATACATAGACACAGTATGACACAGACAAATAACACAGTCTAATCTAACTGCAACTTTACCTGGAAATGCATGCCCTGATAGAGAATCCAAACCTGAAATTAAAACAATGAAAAAAAAAAGATCTTTAACACTAATTTGATATTAAAAACCTGTAACTGGCACCAACATCACATAATACTAATATAAAATTTGTCCCAGAAAGCAAAGATAAAAGCCTTAACATGGCATTACATGGAGAGTATAGGTGTGGGTTGCTAAAAGGTGGTAGGGAAGCAGGATATAAATCTGAAGCCCTTGCTCATTATAACAAACTCACTTGCTCTGTTTCTTACAAACTTTAATAATGTTGCACTACAGTTATCCTGGGATTTTGCAAGCAATTTTAGTACAAACCACTGATTTCAGAGGTTTATCCTTGAATAGGAACATTTGTTTTCGAGTTGGAGATATGTCTTCTCAGCCTACAATAAAACTTTTCTTTGTAAAACATGGCATATTTTGCAATATGAGTACAAAAGAATACAGACCTGATACTCTAATGCAGGAGCAGGGAAATATAAATTACTCCTTTGTTTCAGGTGAATTCATATGATACTGACACAGAAACTCTCTCTAGCTTTCTTCTGTTGCCAGGACAAGAAACCAAAATTTCAAATTCCTGGGGCAGTGCCCTGTCATATATAATTAAGTATTTTAAACAGATACATTTAGTAATTTACAAAAGAGGCTCTGCACTGTGCTCACATATTAAGTTTGCAGTTAGAATTCAGTGTGAATTACTTTATCAAATACTGTCACAAAATCAGCTAGGATTGATGCCATATTAGGTGAAGACCTGATTTTCTGATGTATTGTGACAAAGAAAATCTTCCTACTTACTGTATTGACAAGTGTATCTATGCAGTATTGGATACAGGGTACACAGACAGAAAACCCTCAGGGGTCAAAAGCAACCTGTCCTTGTTCACAATAATCAAAACCATGTGTGGGAAAAGAAATTTCAGAGAGACCTAGTTAGCCATGTTAGACTGAAGTCAAGTAGAAGGCAGGGTAGATTTGTACCTTATAGTCTAACCAAAGTAGATATAGATATATAGCACAAGCTTTCATGGGCTGCAGCCTGCTTCATCAGATACTGTGAAAGGATGTGCGTAAAGCAGTATATAAGGAAAAAGAAATTTGACTACAAAAGGTGGGAGGGGAAGGGCAGGGAAAAGAAGAATGGGGGAGCAGTGCTGGAGCAGTGGAAGCAATCAATAAACCCACAGCAAGAAAAGAGTCCCAAAAGGTAGTCCAAGTAATGGGATAAGAATCCATAGTTCCTGTTTATTACTATAATTAGAATCCAATACCAAAACTGTAGCCACTCAAATCAACACAGCCAGACTCAAGATTTTGCTCTGACCTACGACAATACCAACCCTGAGACAAGGGCAAAAAAGTCCCTCTGGTTGCCACCAAGAGCCCCTGATTTAAACACCCTAAACACATCATTAATGACCTCCAACCTTCCTGGAAAAGGATGACTGTTTCAGCATAGTTATGTGGGACAAATCTGTCCCAGGTTAAAGGCACTCCCCTCCCCACCTCAAACAACAGGCTACCTAAGTCCCTGTCTCACCAAGGCACCAGGCCTTAAAAATGGGGACAGTTACCTTCAGTGCCCCAATGTCAATACAGACCACATCATCACTGAACTGAGTAATGTGGAATATAACACCTGGGCTACGGACACACATTCAAAAAGCCTGGGCCTGAATTGATTCAATCTTTGCAAGTTAGTCTAACCTGGCTAGGCTTAACTGGTTTGTAACTGTAAAGACATCCCCTCTGGGCTGAAGAAATGCAGGGACATGCCTGCAATGGCTCAGGCTAGAAGCCGGAGGCGGGGGGCACTACAGCACTATTCCCTTCCCTTCTATAGTGCTGAGCTGAGGGGGGCATGGTCAGGCCCTGGCAAGATGCTTTGATTAGGGTGGGGTTCCCCTCCTGACCAGCAAGGGAGCCAACAGGGAGCTGATAACAGAGCATATAGTTACACAGCAGGCAGTTACAGAGGGAGTTGATAGCATTTATCAGCCCATAAAACAAAAGCCTCTCTCATTAGTTCAAGCTCTTCTTAACAACTTCTTCTAAACAACTTCTTCTTCTCCTTCTAAACAACTTTTTCCAAGGAAGGAACAGAGAGACATTACCAGCTGCCAGTTGATTAACTCCAAACAGCCCTAAGCAGACACTGCCCTGTCTGCCTTTGTCCTGTCTCCCATGGCACAGACCGTAGCCAGCATGTGGTATGCTAATTAATGCTGAGAGCTTTCTGTGTAAGGCAGAGGGGAAGGGGGAATCCCTGCTTGAGCAGGGAGTGGTGGGGGAAGGGGGAGGAGAGCAGGAGGAAGCCAGGCACATGCCACTGTACCTGCAGACTCTGCCAGCGCTCCAGCCAGGCAGCAGAGGGGAGGGGCCAGCTCTGCTGTGCAGCAGAGAGTCCTGCCCAGGGTAGCAAAGCATCTGGGATGCCTGGGGACTCTGATTTAAGTTAAACCAGGAAGGGGTCTGGGACAGACATTGCATAGACCAGTTTGACCCAAATCAATTAAGTCTGATACTACATTCAACCAGGTTTATCTCAAACCAGTTTCAGCCATTTTCAAGCTGGTTTATGTGCACTGAACATCTGTTGTGTTACAGGTTTAAACCAGTTTCTGATCACTTAAACCGGTTTATGTATAATGTCTGTCCCTAGCCCTGAGGTTCGTTCCTTCCAACTCCACTAATATCATATATGCCCTTGCCTGTTCACAAGGCCCCCCCTGCTGTCTATATTGGATGAACAGATTGATCCTTATGTGAAAGAATGAATGAACAGTGATCTGACATCAGATGCAGAAAGACATGCAGTTTTAAAGCAGAACACTTGAATCTCCCTGGATACTCCATCGCTGACCTGAGGGTGGCTGTTCTCACCTCTTGTGAAGAGTGGCAGCAAACCTTTACAAATCAATTTGAATGAGAAACTGCAAAAGGAGAAATCATCCACAGAGACTATGGCTTCTTGGACCATTACCTGGTGACTTAGTTTTTGTGATTTCTTTGTTCCTATGGGTTTGTGCCTGCTTGCCTGCCTCTCCCAACACTGTCCCCTCTTCCTGTTTCTTTTCCCCTTCCTCTCTCCCCTCTCCCTCTCTTTCCTGCCCTTCATATTCAAATGTTTATCTCCTTCTTATACAGTGCTTTGTGCTCATCCTTTCACAGTATCTTATGAAGTCAGCTTCAGCTCACAAAAGCTTATCCTATATACCTGCATCTGTTTTGGTTAGTGTATAATGTGCAAATATATCTTGCCTTCTATAAGTGATTCCATCCATTACCTATCCTAATTGTGTTTGAAAATAAAGCAGTTATGTTTTCCTGACAACAGGAGAGAAGTTGAGTCCTGTACTTTTAATAAATAAATGAGAGAAGGGGGCAGTGGAGAACTTTGAAGAGAAAAGCTTCTTGGCTAAGTTATTTTCATATGTGTTTACATGAGCTCCCTTGGTATTACTGTGGAATGCGTTTATCCTTGGTTATCACCTAGAAAAAGGGTGGTAGCTCAGTGTATGAGATAATTTATTAGAAATGTTCACTGTGACTTTTAAAGAAATACAGCGTAGAAGGATAATTTTCTTTACTGTTTGGAACAAGCAAACAAAAAATCTAATGCATCCTGAATATTTGTTGATGCAGCACAAATATTGAGACTCCTACAATACAGCTGTTTATTCTAAAAAGATGTCACAGTAGAAAAAGGGTATCTAGCACTGTATATATTGACACACACAGCTCCTTCTGCTGGAAAGCAGAAGGGGAATTCTCTTGTATAAGTTAATTGACAAATGTCCCAATGAAATAAATTTACTAAGCACAAATCACATGTAATGCTCTAAAAGAACAAAATCATAACTCCTGCCCCATATACACACCCACCCACACCCATGCACACTAATGTTATATGGCTGGAAATCTACCTTTTCTACGGATATATATAAAATATAATCTGCCATCTAATTAATTTAAAAAATCATGTTCTAGAACTCCCAAATTGCAAAGAAAGAACAAGTTCTACATAGACTACGGAGTTATTTGTAAAAAATGAAGGAGGCAGTTCTCTGTGAAATGAGTGAGTATATGCAATGCAGATCACTATGGAACTAACTCCAAAATTCTAGCTGAAGGAAGTATTTCAATGACTATTTATCGGACACTGATCATAATGCTGCAGTATTGGTTTGCCATATTGTGTATTTCGATAATGCTAGGAGATGTACATGTATTTAATCTCTTGCGGCAGACCTAGTTTGTCACCTTATTACACCTCTCCTGTGTGAAGCATTAAACAAAATCAGACCTCCTTTGCTATTTGAAAGCTGCAGAGCTTTTGGTATACTGAACCCACAAATCATGATCCACATGCCCCACTTCCATCATTACTTTCTCAACAACAGTGATAAGAGCTGATACCATGAAAGACAGAAAATGTAAACGTTTCCCTTATAAAGATAAATTCAGTGTGCTGTGTTTCCCTGTTGGACTAAAATATGTACAATTACCACAGTTATAACAGAATGAAATCTTTACTGAGACTAAAACAACCGGGGTATTCAGTCTCTGCCACAGGGATTATACTATTTCCTCAAGGGAACTGAAGGTCAAGAAAAGACCAACAGAATCTGTTATTGTCCTAATGATGTTGCAGTACCTTAACTGATTATCAATAAAATCAGTCCACTTTGGTGAAATATAAATGTCCTATGTTTTGTTTATCATGTATGCTATCTTGATTTGGTGCTATGCAGTTTGATTCTTATATATAATGTTTTACAAACAAAAAACAGAAACAGAAGATGAAAGGGATATGCATACACACAAAACATATTTCCCCCCCTTTTTTTTAACAACATAACTACTTGATCCACAGTGGCAATTAGGAAAAAATTACATTCATCAAAAGTATACTTGATTTATGCTGTAAGTCACTCATTTAAATGGGAAAAAAACAATTATTTGAAAATAGAGCTGACTTTTGCTTACACCGTAACAAGAAATTTTAGATGACTTTAAAAAGTGAAAGAGGATGTACTGCTCAGCAGGCAACATCTTTGGTATGCTGCAATCATTTCATTAGCTCAGTACAGAACAGGCATTGGAGACAGTGCAGACTTTTCATGCAGATAAGCTAATTGTTTTTTTTCTTAGCATTGATTTGAGTGCGCCTTCAGGCATTGCCAAAAATCAAGTCCTCCGCTGTTTCCCATTTCCAAGGCACAATTCCTCACATTTTAATAATAGCATCTACTGTATATTATAGGATTAAATGTCTACTTCCTGCTGGATTGCACTTTTGAAAATGGACTTTCATTAGAATAATAATATGCAATATTTCTGCTTCCTAGTTTATAATCCTATGTTTGCAGTGCTGCCAAATTATACTGAAGGAACTCTGGGGCCTATTTTGGAGGAATGGTTATTTTGGTGACATACTGGAGAATGCATTTGAGATGTAGACTAACATTTGTTAGTTTTCGTGATATTAAGAATCCTTCTATGGAATTGAAGGATGAGGAATTACCAATTTAATCTCTGTTCAGAGTTTCATTCATAGCAGAACTCAAAGAAGCCAAAGAAATTCTAAACTGTACTATCTTGAACATATACATTGCCTAATTCTAAATCTTTTTATTCTCCAGGAAGGAAAAGCAGTTCCCTGTGGTTTGCTAAAAAATTTTACAGCTACACTGTATACTAATTCACTAAGGAGTCACAATGAGCAGGAGAAATGAGGGCCTATGGTGAGCCACGCTCAGATATGTATGGCATGGAGGTCTTAGGGACTGTGTATTTTTTTTTTAGCATTATTCATTCCTTTAAAAGAGGAAAAAGGAGTAAAAGCTAAAGTTCTGGATTCAGGAGAACTGCCCCTCAGAAAATATGAGACATGAATGGAGAAGACACGTGAAAAACTGGTTGGCACAAGGAACAGATGAAGAAGAATGGGGATGGAACCCTGAGATAGAACAAGAGAAAAAAATAGGGATGACTTGCACAGGTCAGAAGGATCACATACAGTTCTTTCAGTGATACAAAAGAAAAACCGTCAGCCAGCACGGGAAATAGGAGGTGGACGGAAGTAAGAGTGCAGGAACACCCTCTAAATACACACTCTAAATATATAGGTGCATCTAATGAAGCTTTGTGTCTTTATTCCAGTATTTATTTTAAAGCTTCTCTTCTCTGACGGACAAAGGGCTGGTTGTAGCAGGATTTGGTTTCCTTCTCTTTTTCTCTTCCTCCTTGCTGTTGTTCTCCTTTCTTGTCCTGCACAATATCTTTTCACTCCTCTCCTGATTTTATCCTATAAGCTTTGGTCCTCACATTCTGCTAGAATTTGGAGGCTGGAAATACAGCTCCATCTCTTCTCATCAGCTGAGATATAGATGAGTAACTCATGAAAAACACAGAAGCTGACAACTGTAAATCCTAGAGAAGGAAGTCTCCAACTGGATAAAAATCTAACCTCAGTATTATCTGGATTTGGGGCTCTGATTTGACCATTTGTAAGTAGCTAAACCAGAGGGATGGATGGAGTTCTTTATGTCACACTGTTGGAGAAGCTTTGCTTCAGCTGCAATAGCATATATATTATTCATTAAAAGATTGCTTCCATAGCAAAAACAAACCCAAAACTGTCCCTGCCTAAACCTATAGACAGTATTTATCACTCCCTAATCCCAGTGTTCCCACCCCCAGCCAGCAAAATGGGAACAACTCAGTTCTTATACTCTTGCTTACTATCATTGATATCTTTTCATGCCCATTTCTCATTACTCCCTTTAATAGTGCAATTATTAATTTAATATGAATATATTTTTCTATACGAATTCAATGAAAACTTGTAAAAAAATTAGCTTGGAAATAGCACTCAGGGATTCATAACATCACGATCCTCATTCTTGAAACTCAGTGATTATTTGTTTAGGTTGCATGAGATCATTTTTACCTGATCTTATAGATGATTCAAGAAAAAAAAATAGCTTGAGTAGATAGATATAAAACTATACAATAATTTATTGTATAAAGCTATCTGTTTCTTTGTTTGTTTTGGTACGGTACACTAGTGATTAAACTGTGCATCAAAATGATCTATGAAAATAAACTCTTTAGGAGCCTCCATAGGTTTGTTCCATGAATTTTCTATGCAGTACTGTCACTATGCTTCCTCAAGAATGCTGTATCTGCATCATTTATCTATCATCTCAGCACAGCCAAAGAATAATTCAGGAGCTACTTGGGATAAATGTTTTTCATGAAAAAATAAATCTCTGAGGCCTCTGGCACACATTAATTTGTGGGGTGCTGAGCACTGTGCTCTGTGGCCTCTGTACCTCCCCTCACAGCAGCCCTGGTCCACCAGGTATTGCCAACACTTGAGTGGAGAAAAACAGGAAAAGGAAACCACATCCTTGTTGGGTTAACAAACTGATCCAGCCCACTGCACACACCCAGTGCACCTGGCTCCTCCTGTGCACATCTGAACTGTTCTTACTCCTCTAGATAAACTCAGTCCACAGGGCTCCTCTGGGGTTCAAACAGCCCTCCACACTCTGTGCGTCTCCACTTCCCTGCTCCCAGGGTCCTCTCAGGATCCAGTGGTATCTTCCCCTGTATTCTGATCCTTCTGAAGATCCAGTGATATCTATCCTACATCCTGATCCTTTCATCGTTGCTGCACCCTTTGGGCTCCTACTCACTCTGTAAGCCAGTGGTCTCCAATCTTTTTAAGACCCCCCCCCCCCCCCCCCCCCCCCCAGCCTAGCAGGCAAGTCTGTGGGGAGGAAGAGGGGGGCGGGCAGATCGAGGTAGAGGGAGTAAAAATTATTTGGGGGCGTGCCTCCCCAGCAGGTAAATCCCACCCGGCCAGGGCCCCATGCAACTTACCCTCTCTGCCTCTGCAGCACTGTCCCTCACCGCAGGGGCCTTGATCTAGCCCTCAACCCTTCCCTACCCCACGGACTAACCTGTTGGCCTGGGTGCATACGTGTGTATGCACCCAGGCACTCAGGCCCCCACCCAGCCTTGGATTGACTTCAAGAGGCTCCAAGATCTGCTACAAGAGGCTCTGAGATCTACCGGTGGATCGAGATCCACTGCTTGGTGACCACTGCTATAAGCAGAGGCTTCTCCTGAGCAGTGGCTCTTTCTGGAGGGTCTGCCCAGGCCCCTGTCTCTCATGGTGGCTCCATTCTGCAATGCCACTGTGGCCATTCCCCTTGCCTCTGCCTTGAGGAAGGGTTTATATCCCAGTTAACTCCATTCCCTCAGTCAACTGACCAGGCCTCCTGCTTACTTGGCCCAGGTGCTGCCAGTCCCCTGCCTTTCCTTCCTGCTATTCTTGTCTGCAGCCAGCTGGCTGCAAGCTGGGCTTTGCAAAACAAAAGGAGGGGGTGAGCTCACCTCTGAGTCCGTCGTGCCTCTTCAAATGATTTCTGCACTAACCTGCAGCTGGCAGCTTGCCCCCCACTGCTCACCACTTGGGTGTTTTTCTTGGCCACTGGTGTCTCTGCCCTCTTGCTGGGCTGTCAGTGGCACCCTCACGACAGGCAGCCATCTCTCTTCCATGGGCTACAACAGTTCTAGCTTTAAAGTGACTTCTCACCTGGCCGTCTCCTCTCCATAACAGGACTACGGTCCCCTGTTACATGATACACTAATGGAGCACAGGACTGGAAGGAGCCTCATGGGCCATTGAGTGCTATGGTGTGTACTCAGACACTTGTTAACTGAAGACATCCCTCAAATCACCACTTCAGTCCTCACTACAAAAATGTTTTCCTCCTAGCTCTTTTCACAAGGGGTATTCAGATCCCATTACAGTATAGTCCTCTTCACACACTCATGAAAAACCTTAACTCAACCCTCAGAAACATTCCCATGTATATCATGTGTACATATGCCCATAATTAGTGACCCTGATCTAGTATAAGTTAGTGAGAAAAATCTGATCTTGGTAAGTTTTTCACAAAGGGCATGACTGAAAAAAGGATTTTGTATACAGTGTGCTAAATACTACAGATACTGTATTTTCTCTCATACTATGCAGCCCCTAAATAACACACGCACCTCAATTTTGGAAGACAGAATATAGAAAACAAAGTTTTTTCCAGCATTCTGGCCTACAGCTCCCCACGCCCCCAATGGTGAGGTAGTGCTGCAGGATGGCTTCCAGTTTTCTTCTGGGACAGTGAGCAGGAGAGATGAAGTCCTGTGTTAGCTCTTCCGCAGGCACTCTCAAACTGGCAACAGTTTCTGGCTGAGAGTCAAAAACTGCTGCCAATTTGAGAGCAGATGTAAAGGTTTAACACTGGGCTTCAAAAATCCTACCTGCTGCCTGAGAGAATCTGGCAGCCATCTTACAGTACTGCCTCTCCATGCTTCTCTTTCAGTAAAGAAAAATCAGCTGCCTCATTTAAGACAGGCACCCCAGTTTTGGAACACTGATTTTTGGGAAAAGTCATGTGGTATGAGAGTAAATATAGTATCTGGGGTGAGGACAGAGTAGTTAATGTGTCCAACTATGGTTTAAAAAGCTTGAGTTCAATTCTTGCTATGGATCAAGGACTGGCAAAATATGGCCCAATGGGCCAGGTAATTCCATCTGGCCTACAGGCACATGCCAATTAATTGTACCCCACTCAGCCTACGTGCCTCACTCCCACCCTTGAGCACGTAAGGGCCCAGCCCAGCCAGCACACAGCTTCCAGGAGGGGCTGTAGCCGATGGGGGACCTTCTCAACTTCCTCAATGTCCAGCAGCTTCTCCTCATCTCCCTGCTTCAGCGCTCACTCCAGGCAGCAGGTAGGGAAGCAGCGGGGGTGGTGGGAGCTGTGGCAGGGGCAGGGGGTAAGCTGCCGCTGGGTGAAAGCAGGGAGCATGGACCTTGGCCTGGGAGAAGTGCACAGCCTGGGCCCAGGAGGGCAGTGGGAGCATGCAACTCGGGTGGGCAGGTGGTGCATGTTGGGGGGGGGGACCTCCCCCTCCCCATGGCACACAGCCCAGGCCACCAGTGGCAGCAGCAATACAGATGGTTTTGCCCACCACATGCAGCTCGTGGGACACTGCTGGAAGTGGCAGGGAGCACCCCGCTTTCATGGCAGCAGGGAGCATGGAAGGCAGCCAGATCTAGCAAGCAAGTCTTCCCCCTTGTGGTGTGCAAATGCCAGGATCTGCACCCATGCCACTGTGAGCCCCATGTGATAGAGGCAGGCAGGCTGGCCTTGCCACCACATGCAGCTCTGGACAGAGCTGTGTGCTGCCAGGTAGCAGCACTTGTGTGGGCCATGAGCACCCTTAGAGCCCTCGCCTGCTGCTGCCACCACCTACACAGGGTAGCCTCTGTGGGCCTCCAGAGGTGGTGCAATCACTTACCTACTCTGGTAGGTGATTTCTGCTGCCACCTACCTACCTTGGAAATCTTCAAGAGGAAACTGAACGGTCACCTCACTGGGGTCACCAGACCCCAGTTGTCTTTCCTGCCTTGTGCAGGGGGCTGGACCCAATGATCTTGCGAGGTTCCTTCCAGCCCCCAACAATCTATGGATCTATGAATCTATGAACAGCAGTGGGGGGCTGTGCACCATGGAGGGAGTGTGTGGGGGGGTCCCACACACCCTCCCTCACCCCACAAACCCCACACACCCAAACCCTGCTCCCACCCTGTCACATATACACACACCCCACAACATACCCTACACCCCCTCAAACACAGTCACACCTCAACCCCCATCCCCTCACAACCCCCCCCACATGTACCCCCAGCTACCCCCCCACACAATAGACAAGAGTAAGACTTTATTTTTTAGCTATTATGCAATCACCTCTATACACACTACACAAACAAATCATGACAAAAATATTTTTGTAGTAAAATTAAAATATGTTATAGCAGGTGTTTGACTTTTAGTGTATGACTTGGGTTTTTTCTGGTTCAGTTGGTAACCCCACTCCCAAAAGAAGTACTTCTGGGGAGGGACTTCTGGGGGAAAAGGTCAGGGGTTAGGGGCAGAACTTCCAGCTGCAAGATTGCAACCAGGGGGTGGGGCACATGTCAAGGGGCGGGGCTACACTTGCAGCCCTCAACAGCTCACCAAGACTCATTAAGTTTTCTGGCTCCAGCCAAAATAATTGCCCAGCCCTGCTATACACTCATTCTGCTCCATACTTTCATTCTCCTAGTCATCCCAGCTGTAAATAGGTGCTTGTCATTCAGGTTGAGGAGTCAAAAATAGCCAGATGCTAGCCACAGTGCTCCTTTATATGCTCTAGGGCCTAGGCAAGTGGAAAGATGGGGACAACCTTTTTGACTGGCATGCCACAAATTAGTCGTTCATCATCCCTGAGTGCCACTGTCACCCTCCTTTCCCTGCCTGATCTGTTGCTTTCCTTTCTGCTCCATGCTCTCTGCTCTGCTTTCTGCTTCCTGTCCTATTTACTACCATGTTTCCTGCTCCATCCCTTTGTGCCACACACAGACATTGTCAGTGCCACTTATGACACATGAGTCATGGTTGGTGACCTCTGCTCTAAGCTACAGGAGCTGGCATACCTAAACCACTCTAGCTAGGTTGGCCTTGAACCTTTTTTGATTGTGTTTATATAATCTAAATGCAAAGGAGTTCTTATAAAAGACCATTTCAGAGTGTTTTAGTGTTAGAACAGCCTTCCTTGGTTGTTTTGAAAGATTGCACTCAAAATTTAGCACCAAGCAATTTGAACTGAGATCATAGTGCTTGTATATTTGTTTGAAATGTAACTGTTTTCAGAAGTGTTCAGAGAAGCACAGGGTTGTACAAGGTCCTAGTTTAAGCCCTCTGAAGTAGATGGGAGCAGCTAGTAATGGGCTCTTAGAAAGGAAGGTGAATCCTTAAAGTTGAGTATGGACAGTGTTTGTGTCCAGAAAATCTCTTTATATCTAGCTATGAAATTCCTGAGAACTCACTCACAGTGCTGATTAAAAAAGAAACTATATGTACCACAGTTGCTGTTTTCTAATTTTAACATAAATTACTATTTAGCTAGCAACACTATAACTACCAGAAGCATAGATTTACCTAAATGTATATAATTTATCCACACATACAATATACTTATGAATATATATACACACACACATGCACACACACACACACTTATATTTTATGTTTTATATTTTATTTTAATATATAATAATAGCTATATAGTTCTATATATATTCTGTCTATATATTTTATAGTATCTATATATAGTTAGGGACCTACCTAACTCACAGTCAGAGAAAGCAATTTTCACAACTTGGTCATGGTCTGAACAGCTGATTTCATGCTCATTTTGTGGTGCCCCCATGCCCTGGTGCTGATTGGCCAAGAGGAAGGACAATGGGGTGGCCACCATCTTGACTGCTAGCTGCCCTTTGTGTGGCCCCAACCCTCAGTGCCAATTGGAGACCCACAAGGGGGCAGCTGCCATATTGGCAGCTGCCCTTCATGGTGCCCTGCCAGCTGGCACCTTCACCTCTCAGGCCAACTGCAAGCCTAGGCTGCAGCAGCAACAGGGACTGCTGGTTTCCACTGGGGAGCCAGCATTTTGTTTTTATTAAGATTTTTTTTGGCTTATTTCCTGGGAAATCATGGGCAATGCCATTTTTTTGCCACGATCGTGAAGATCACTGTTTTTCATGGTTACCATGAAACCTTGAAACCACAGATTAAATAGGCTTTATATATAGTATATATCTAAACATTCATAAAATACCAGTATGTGTAGATTCCTCCTACACTTTTCAGAAAGGACTTTCACTTACGTCCCTGATTTAATCATGCCTAAAAACTTGTTAAATTCATTGTACATTGAGCAGCATTTGTGAGCTGCTGAACTCTTCTGCAAATACTGGTTTTGTGATAGACAACCTTTAAACCCACCTCTTAGAAGTGCTGTTTTCCACAACTTAGGCATGTCTGCCCTTAAGTCTTTTGGAAAATCAACAATATACCCATATCTAGATCTCCAAATCTGCACTTCATGACATTAAATCTAAGATTTATTAATTGGGTAGAATTTAAATCTAAATAAATAAATAAAGATGTCTCTACTTTATGATATCAATCTATATTGTGATGCCATCACAAATTCCCTATTACACTTTAAAACAAAGGATAAATTGATTAGAGATTAGCAAATGGTCCATTTTAAATTATCTGTATACAGTTGTTTACATTATTCCGTGTCAAAAGATCTGTGGACTGGAAATAAAAGTTGAAGAAATTCAGTAGATTGGCACTGGACATAAAAAAATGCCATGTCATATTCACTACTGATGTAAACAGTCTTGTTTTTATATGTGAAACATCAGGTGAGAACAGGAAACATTAGGCCATTGGTAAAATCTTTCAATATACACTGATTTGGGCATTCAGTCTATTTACATAATGAGTCAATTTACATTTAATACAAAGTAGAAAGCCAGGCAACAAGCTCAAGGGGCGTCATATAAAACAGAATGTTTTTTACACATGACATCTTTAACAGGTTGGCTGAAGGAACTATAGTCCCTTCAACCAACATGTAATGTAAAGACAGGGTATGTAATTGTAGCAGGGCACTAAGGTGCCTGCTACTGAGAGAGCCAGGAAGATTCCTCAGGTGCCGGTTGCTGAGGTAACTAGAAGGAGATAATGACTCAGGTGCCGGTTGCTGAGGTAACTAGAAGGTAATAATGATCTGCCCCTGCCTAGCCAGCTGAAGGAAGGGGCAGGGCCTGGCTCCTATATAAACCACAGGCAGGAGGCCAAGCAGCAGTTCCCTACCAGAAGCCAAAGCAGAAGGAGGTCCCTGCCAGAAAGAAAAGAGAAGCCAAGCCGGGATGCCAGAGCAGCACTGGTCACCGCAGGGGGATAGAGAACCCTGGTGGGCCTGAGCATAGTTTGGCTGGAGGCTTATGTTTGCGTTGTAGCCCAGGGGCTTGTGTTTAGGTTGTGGTTTGTGTTTGCTCTTGTTTACACCGGTGGTTTGGGAGAGGCTATTAGGGGATGGAGGAGGCCTCATAAGGGACTCACTATAGTGTGGGGACCCCAGCGCCAGTGAGGGCACGGCATACGGGGTACATAGACCCCAGCCCCAGAGAGGGGCAGGTGAGAAGCCCAGAGAAGGGGGCATTGTTGATCAGCCCCAGAGAAGGGGGCAGCCTTGTGGTGAGCCCGAGAGACAGGGCGGCATACGAAGAAGGCCCCGAGAGACAGGGTGGCATACGGAGAAGGCCCCGAGAGACAGGGCGGTGTAGACTCGAGAGAAGGGCATGGAAAGAGAGAGAGAGAGACGGGACTGCAGAGAGCCCAAGTGCCATAGAGGGCGTGAAGACGGAGCGAGGGACAGAACAACGTCCATTACATCTGCGAGGCTTGGGGCGTGGTATTCGGGTGGTAGGAGCCACGTGTAGCCCATAAGGCTTAGGTGCATGGGACACCCATGACAGAAGAACCGTGGCCAAGAGGACAGAAGGTAGCCTCCCTATAAAATATAGAAAATCAAAGACGTGGCAGGCGAGAATCAGAGGGTGTAGGAAGGCTGCTTGGCGCAGTGAAGGAGGCGGCAGGGGAGAGCATGGCGACCCTGACGTCCCTCCTGTTACAGTCATTATGAAATCTGGCCAGAAACTATTGGAGGACCTTTACCCATTCTCTTCAAGTTTCATTTGACCTAGCTATGTCATACCTAGCTAGCTATAGCTATTTATTTTATCAAAAAATGTGTATCATTTCATGTAGCAGGACCTAGAAAATATATTCAAAATATGCTGACTGTCAGCTCCCCAAAAGCTTCTAATCTATGTGTCACTCTTTTGACTAGTTTGCTAGGTTTTATTTTAACTGCCCTTCTGATTCTGAATTCTTTGTGGTGTGGGCAGGAATGTGTGGAATGAAATTCTCTCATTTAATGCTGGTATTCTTGTCAAGCATATCACTGTGACCTTTTAAAGCCATTCCTGATTGCCTTCAATTCTTTTGCTTTCTTTTTTTTTCTGAGCTGTTCTGACCCCTTTATTGTTTCTTCCTATTACCCCTACCCCACACACTCTAATAAGCCCTATCCTAAAGTAATAGTGACCTTCTGATCCAGCCTGCATGTCCAAATCCAACACCAATTTCCATCTCCCTTCTACTTAAAGAGCATATTAATTTTCTTTCTTTTAATTCTGTATATAAAGGTACTCTCCAGTTTGGGCTGCAACTCTCCACTCATCTGAAACTGCTCTTTCAAATAATATTGGTCAACTCATAGGGTCTTTCCTACATTTGACCTCCAAGAATTTTTGCTTGCATTACACACAATTGAACAGGTTCTTCTTTTAAGCAGTTGGTAATTTATTTTCTAGCTTTTCTCAGTAAGACTAGATATATTTTCTTTAATAGTATGGGACTCACTATCCTAATAATTGTGTTAAGCTTCTGGGTATGTCCTGTTGTAACTGGATGTTTCCAGAACTTGCAAATAGTTAGGCTGAGTAAAAAAAGGTTACAAAACCGACTCAATAACTTAAACATTAGAGGATCTTACATTATATGAAACTGAACAGCAAACACCTCCTTTAAGTACACTGAATTTGCAATGCAACCTTGTAGAAAATAAATTCCATCTATTAAGCAACCTTTGTAACTGAAGCAACTTCACATACTGAAATGGCTCACGGCACTATGGTAGTTGCAGGGAAATCACCTGACATTTAGGCAGTGATGCGTCTCCACATAACAAGCCCAGGAGTGTTGCCAGTAGATAATATTTTTTACATGTGGGAAGAAAGAGGGAGAAGATAAAGAGGATTTGGATTAGTTTATGCATAAATTTTGTGACTTCCAATATGAGTACTTATGAGAGATGTTTGCTTGTCTCAAGAGACGTCAAGCATTATTAGGGGAACATAAAAGATCAGGGCAAATGATATACAGCCACTCTTAGAGCTTGTTTTAAGACCCCAAAGATTTGACTTTCCACATATATAACACAGATATCACCAGTAGCATAACTTGGGATGTGCAAGTAGGGCACTAGCCCTGGGTGCCAACTTGGGATACCAGAAGGGTAACCCCACATGGTATCTTTGCCATGCTGGGCAATAACAGCTCCATGCAGACACCAGAGCAGCAGAGGCAGTAGGAGCCAGGGTCTTCAACTTCCAGGGCAGGTAAGACTGACCACTCCCTTTACTCTGCTACTCTGCTATCAGTTCTCAGCACCCAACCTTCAAAAGGACACAAAGGAATTTGCCGAGGGTGTACACCTCTAGATGTCACATTCCTCTTGGAATTAGAAGTTGGCCAATGCATGATGCTGATGTAAAAACAAGTTTGTTATAAAAGTAGAGAACTGAAAATAGAGAGCTTAGACAGCATAGTCCACATACAAGCATTATGTTTCTATTAGGACAATTGCCACTCACCTGGTAGAAACTAAGGGCACCTTTACATGTGCTCTGGGGTGGGGGAGCTTTAATTAGAATGGTTCTGAGGAGCCGCTCTTATTAAAGCAGCCACAGCGTCTTGTGTATTCAGTGTCCCACACTTCAAAATGACAGTGGGGGCACTTTCACTAAACCTCATTCAATAAGTTTTATTTAAAGCACCCGTACCACCATTTTGAGGTACAGGGATCCTGAATACACATGATGCCAAGGTTGCTGGAGCATGCCAGTTAGCACGTGTCAGAGCATTTGTTGGGCACCCCTGTAGGTGCCCTAAAAGTGTACTTCAAGTGTTCATTCAGTTTCTCCTGAGGGAAATATGCCTCCAAGACAAATACCTTTGAGGTTGCCACCTAGAAGATGTCCCTGCAAGAGAAACTCTTGCAAGAATTGACAGCTACCTGCATGCTCCCCTCCTGGTTTCCTCTGGTCTAGGAGGGGAGTGGAGCAGTGGGACAATGTTCCCTGTGTTCTCTCAAAAGAGGGACCCTCAGTCTGGGGCGTGAGGTGAGGGGGCTTTGCCCCACCACTCCAGTCCCCTTCGTGCCAGGACTAACAGAGTAGTCACTGCTCCCCCAGCCTTCTCCAGACCAAGAGTACACTGGATCTGTGGAAGATGCAGAGAGCAGGAGAGAGGGGGCAGCTGCAAGCTTAATACCTGTACACTCCCTCTTCCATAAAGATTTCTGGTGGTGGAAATTTCTAAGAAAGTTCCACTGCTAGAACTGAATGCCTGTTTGAGGCCATGAAGAATGTTCTATTGTATGAAACTAAACAGATCAAAAGTGTCAAATCATTATCTGACATGATCCATCAAGCAAGATATTTTTAATTATATTAACAACGAAAGTAAAAATTGATCACATGAAAAAGCTGGGATTCACGAAACACGCAAACAACCTATAGGCTGAATTAATTGATTCTATTTTTGGTAATAGGTAAGTCAAATAAACTTTGGATAGTAATTGATCCACGTGATTTAATTTAAATAATATTGAACGTTATCTAGAGAATATTACTGAAATAATGGCAGTTGTGCTTGCAGAAAGAAGAAAATATTCTCAGTATTGTATATGGCGTATTCATTTTAGTTAATCAGTCAAGTGCTGAAATAGAAACCTTTTTTTTCAGTAATTTAATACACTACATACATTTTGTAAATCCAAGCAAATACCATTTGGTATTAATTCTGCTTGCAAGGTATTTTAATAATTGCACAGACCTCTCAGGGCTTTTAAAGCATTGATGTTATAAAGAATGATACTCTAATTTAAAGTTGGTACTCTTTAGGGGACCTGACGTTTATGTCAGGTCAACAAATACTTTGGCCAAACAAGTTATGTTCTTCAAAGAGGAAAATATCTTTTCAGGGTTGGTTTAATTGTAGAGAGATGTTTGCACTCAACTTCCATTATAAAACATTATTGTTGCCCTCATGTAAACCTTAGCTTGGAAAATAAGTGTGACCTGAAAATATGTCAGATATATTCTTGAAGGGAAAGGAGAACGTTTTTTCAAAGTCTGAAAATCATTTGTTCGTGAGTCACGGGATGTTAAAATATTGTCCTGAAATAAAACATTACTTTCTGTCTGTTTCTTAGTCTCCGACTAGCTCAGACTGCTCATGATTCCTTTATAATTTCCATGAAATTGTATCTCCTCAAATCTTTGGTTATATTTGAAGAGTAAGAAAAAGAAGCAGCATGGCTCGGTAATCTAATGCTTGGGGAAGTTTACTTTAAAAGGGGAAGCGGGGAGGAGGAGAGAGCAAAGTCTGGGGTTCCTGTTCCTGTTCCTCTCCCTACTGCTTACATATTTTGCATAAACAGTCACCGGATTAAAAAGGAAATGAACCCAGTACTCCCTCCTTAAAGGTGAGTGCTGAATCTTGCATTCTTTGCTGCACAGTAGTATAGCCTCAACAAAGAGAAAGGTGCCATTAACCAGACTACCCAGCATACAGGCGGTTTGACAATTCTCCAGGGAGGTGAGAGATGCAGGCTTCAATCCCTTCAGGTTTAGGAAGATCTAAAATCAGTTTCCCACTTCCCAGAGTGAGTCCTTTATCCAGTAGGCAGATCAACTACGGAACTTGTCGGTAAAAAGGCAGACATTTGATGAGATTGAGCAGCTCTTGAACAGTAGTTATTTGAACCACAGTATTGGAATTAGGCATCCAACATCCATCTGAGTCCTCTTTTTGGTGCCTAAATTCCTTTTTGGATATGGTCCAAAGATACTTGATTTTCTGCATGTCCTTGATTTCTTATTCTAAAGATAGAATTATTATATTTTCTCCTAGTTGCAACCTATGTATCTAGAGGTACCAAATTTTTCTGAGTTGTACCAATACAACTTGTAAGTGTATCCATCAAAATTAGTGGACCTATTTTAGAATTAAATTAGGTAACTGAAAAATGGAGCTAGTTGGTAATATTGGCTCGCAAAATTTACAGATTAAAAATACCATAATTCTTCACTGGAAAAACCTGAGATCTTTGGAATGTTTTTGTTCTATTCGCAAGGAAAGTTTCAGTTTTGACAAATCAGCACTTCTGATTAGAAAACATTTTCTTTGCTCATAGGCAAGAATTTTTGTGGGTGATATCTGGTATTGGACTACCTATATGGTTGTGACAGACTTAGACAAGCTTTCAAATGCAATGCATTCTTCTTCAAATATTCTTGACCAGTTATAACAGAAAGATGAACTTAGTTTAGAAAATGCAATCTGATATACTTTTTAAAAGCAGTAAATGTTCCTTTCTGTATGCTTAGCTCACTGCAGTACAAAATATTTCCATTTTTAAAAGTTTTTAAAAAGGATCTGATCTCACAATGGCTCTATTATTAGATTTAGTCATTTTGTTTAAAAGCAGGATCTAATGGATTTGAGCACATTTTTAGAATTAAATGGCCCCTGATTTTAGGGTATTTTGAAACTGAAATGGCATGCAATATTAATTGTCATGTCTTGTCAGGAATAAAGAGCGCATTGCAACTGTATTAACAAAACAAAACAAAATATGTTCTGCATTTACAAAGTTATCACAGGACCTTTCAATCGCCCATTACTAGGAAGGGAAACTCTTGTTTCCATTGGTAACAATGAAAATGGGAATGTTAATTGTCTTCAGTACCACTGCTTGTGTCACTTTATTTTATAATATGTCTGTCAGAAGCTTGGGTTACAGTATAAGAAAGCAAAACAAAACAAAACAACCCCCCGGTATTTCCAGTCACAAACAACTTGTGGTTCTTTTTCTCAAGTTAAATTCACTGTAAACTGAACTCAGTTAAATTCTCTCCCTCTCCAAATTTATATAAAAATATAAAATCCCTATTGCTCTTGTTTGGGGGAGGAAGGGGTGGTTCAGAAAACAGATTATCCTCCCCACAACCACAGAAAGGAGCTATTTCTCCATGTTCTCAATGCTAGTTCTTGTATATCATCCTCCACACAAGACACTATGGCAACGTAGTGCCAGTGGACACAAACCATGATGCTGATGCTACTGCACAGTAGCAACAAGCTGTTATGCAGTAGCTTGTTATTTCTGCACAATACGGTTGGAAACGACCTGTGCGCCACCTGGCCTGCTAACACAAGTACTAAATGACTATGCAGTAACAACTGTGCAGCCAGACACATGTGTAGACATGCTCACTTGCATTCATATTTCACCCTTATTTTACACTGCTTAGCTTAACTGTTGCAACTGAATGGGTGAACGATTGCAGATAAACAGTGAGGCAGTAGCATAACTAGGGGAAGCAAAGAGGGGACCAAGTCCCAGATGCTGACTTAGAAGGGGCACTGGAATGGTTCTCCCTCCCCGAGAATCTTTGCCATCAGAAGCAGTCCCATCCTGCCTGGCCATAGAAGCCAGATGCTGAGACATAGCAGTACCACCCCTGCACTGCCCAGCCATAGAAGCCAAACTGCAGCTGTCTCGTACTGTCCACCTGTAAGAATTGGGTGCAGGCAGGAAAAGCAGGGGTATTTGAGTCTCGAGGACAGGTAAGACCTTCTCTTTCACTTTCCCCTCGCCCTACTTTCCAGTGCTCGGAACCCCCTCCCAACCCCCAGGGAAGTTTTGCCAAGGTGACCAAATTTGACACTTACACTGTACAGTGAGGTAAGAGAGAACTGTAGTCAACAGCCTGAGGACAGTTACTTTTCTCAGATTTTATGTTCAAAATCGTAGAAAAGATATGACCAAGATTAATCAATTTTGCATTCTTTATCTTTTTAGGGGAGGGAGGGGGGGAGGCAGTTGGTTGCTTTTTTTTTTTTCTATTCCTACTTTTTACTACAGTCCTCCTGGGGGTGTTTTTCATACTGATCCTTATCTTGGATCAAACCAGAAATTTTCCAGTTTTTTGAGCAAATCTATTTTGAAGCGAGTGCAAAAGTACGATGTGCTTAAGTTGTTTCACCAAATACCTGATTTTTATTGGTGATTAAAAGTTGCTTAGATTCACAAGTTTTCTAACTAATTAAACATGATGATTTTCTATAGGCCATATCATAGTTGTTACAGAAATTATTTATTATAGGCTTCATTTTTCTTTCAGTTCTATAACTCTATTAATAAATACCTTGTTTCTTCGATATGTAATCCTAATCTCTCTCAATTAACTCTTAGCACTCTAAAGAGCAGTATCTTTATTAGGAAGAACTTCTTCACAGTTAGAGTGGCCAAGGTCTGGAATAGGCTCCCAAGGGAGGTGGTGCTCTCCCCTACCCTGGGGGTCTTCAAGAGGAGGTTAGATAACCATCTAGCTGGGGTGATCTGAACCCAGCACTCTTTTCTGCCTATGCAGGGGGTCGGACTCAATGATCTATTGAGGTCCCGGGGGCCCCCCCCCCCCCCCGTTTCCACCCCCTCACGAGTCGCTTATGCTGTCCATCCCCCGCAGCCAGGAGATAGGCCGATTCCCCCAGTCTCATCCCTGGCCCTGCCCCATCCTCAGTCAGCAAGCTGGCTCCAGACCCCCAGCCAATTGACTGTCTGTACCTAGTCCACAAGACCTTGTTTCATCTCTTGTCAGGCCAGCATCTGAACACTGGCAGTCTTTCTTTACATCTACTTCTCATACCACTCTTCTGCCTGTAGTCATTTTAAGTTCTACCTCAGTCTTCTTATGTCCCTAGTCTCTGCTCACAACTTGTCCCACTTTGCTCTATTGATTCCTGCCTGAAGTTGTAAAAAGGATGCAAGTCCCCATTGCATAACAAGGGAGGGAGGTTGGGACTTACACTTTCTAGAAGTCCAAGTCTACCTTGTGTTCTATCAGTCTTCCCTCCTCTACAGCTCTGTAATTCTTGACAATATGGTTGTGAGCGCAGTTCCCACTCTCTCCCAACCAGCTACCTCCCAGGGTGTTATAGTAATGGAGGTTAGCCAGTGCTCTAAGTATGGAGGATCATATTTAGTCCTTCGTGGTGTATCCCAGGAAAGTGCACCCCAGACAAGTCAGTGGGTATTCCAGCATATTTCTCTAAGGGGAGAATTAGACCTAAGGGTAACGTATGAATGTGACCTAATGCTTCCCTTCATAAGATTTCACAATAGTCATTAAAACCAATCAAAATTACACATGTGGCTTCAAGCAGAACAGACCCAATTATCAATACCATTGCTACAATAACAAGGGTGTTGATGGAGAACCTGCCAATCTCACAGCCTTGAACATACCATCCCTGTCAAGTGTCCATTCTTCCTTTTAAAAAAAAATCCCTCTTTGAAGCTCATTTTTTTACTTATAAATGCCAACTAGCAGCAATGAAAATGCTTCTGTTACCCATAATTTAAAACAATATCTAAGATAGAACCTTAGAATTTGTCTCTGGATTCTGCATCTGATCTCCTCTGTAAACAGATAAACCTTTTCTGCATTCCAAAACAGAAGAGTATACGAGTCTTTGACAACTGGCTAAGGTACCTAACACTGACTCACTGCATTGCTTGAGTCAGTCCTTTTTTAAAGATTTCTGACAGATGTTAAATCTGAAAATTTCATATCAAGGAAGGGAAAATGCCATGAACTATTCTCATATATTCTGCCTCACTTCACCTCCATGAACCAAATGTTTCAAGAACAAACAATATTAAGTAGCTCAGTCACAACTGACACATACTTTACCCTTCATTTGAAATTCCTCTCTAGTCACCTTGCTGTGTATTGACCAAAGGAGAAACTGCATAGCTAACACAATCAATAGAATATAAAATACACAGTTCAATAGCTAAAACTAAATTGATCTCCCCAAGTACAGTGCATACTATCTTAAATTCAAAGTGCTATTATTGTTTTTAAAATATATGGTACCTGTCAGTGTGCTGAGCAGTGCTACTGGAAGTGGATGGTATCATTAAAAAAAATCTAAGATCTGTATTTACCAACTTGAGGTACTCCATTAAATTCCAGAACTCAGCAGTGGCCTCACCCACTGATTACCCAAGTTTATGACAACTATTTCATTTTCTACGTGGTAGTAGAAGTAGTTTTTCTCGTCTTCAGGTTAAGATGGAAAATTTTCCTTGTGTTACAAATAGCAAAACAAGTGGCCTTGTGGAAAGACTATGGTAGACTGAGATTCAGGAGAACTTGTTTTTATTTTTACCTGTGCCCCTCATCTGTTTCATGATTTCAGACTAGTTGTTTCATTTCTATGTTCCTCAGTTTTGCCTTTTGTAAAATAAGCTTAAAGTTAAAAATATCCTTTGTAAAGTGTTTTGAGACCTATGGATAAAAAGTGCTATAGAAGAGCTAGGTATTGTTCATAATAACTGTCCTCTGTTCTTTTGCAGTTATTCCTCAGTAAGTGTGTTTCTTATGCTAAGAAATATATGTTAAGTAGGTACAGTAAGCTGTGTAATGGGACCATACAGAAGATGCATCCCATGAATGAGTGTCGTAAGTAAATACATAGAAGCCAGAGAGATGCAATTTATTCATATGGCACTTCAGATTAAATCAAATTGGAGGAAAAAGATGATGGAAAAGGAAATAAAATAGCACACACAGGAATGAATGAAAGCCATTCAAAACATGGTAAATACCAAAACACAGAAGTTAAATCTATCTTATTTAGAGTCTAAAGCAGAGGCGGGCAAAATATGACCCGCGGGCTGGATCCAGTCCACCAGGTGACTTCATTCAGCCTGCGGGTGGGTGCCTAGCAATTCACTGTATACAGCCTAGCCCTGAGCTGCCACTGCTGTGCTTGCATGGGGCCAAGTCCCAATCACTACCATGGGGGCAGTGCACACTGTGCTCTCACTCTTGACTGTGGGACAGTCCTTACCCCAGCTCTCTAGGTAAAGAAGTGGTGGCAAGTGGGTACAGGAGTGAGTAGCAGCAGGCAGGTGGGCAGGAGGGAAGGCAGGGAGGCAGCAGAGGAATGGCAACAGCAGCAGTGGGCATGCATGGGGAAAGTGGTGGAGGTGGCAGCGGGCAGGTAGGGGAGTGGTGGCAGTGGGAGTGAAGTGGCAGCTGGACTGGAGTGTGGGACCTGCACCAGTGCCATGGATCTAGGGCCAGTGTGGGGCTCAGGGCAGGGAGCCATGAGCATGGAGCCTAGGCTGGCAGGGGTGCGGGGTCTGCCTGGCTTCATTGTACAGGGCTCCTGGGGACTTGCATGCCTCCAGGGACAGCTCTGCATCATGGAGCTAGCAGCCTGGTCCCACTCTCTGCCATGTGCAGGTCATGGGGAAAGGTGGGGAGCTCTGTGCTATGGAGTTGGGATGGCTACACCCCTCTCCCTGCCACCCCAGCTGAGCCTCATGGTCTGCACCATCAGCTTCAGCATGTAGGGCTCCCCCCAGTGGTGATGGGCTTGGGCATCTGAGCCCCATGCAATGGATCCAGTGGCCCAACCTTGTGCAGTCCTTGGGCTTGCCCAGACCACTCGCTGCTGGGGGGCTCCACCTGCCACAAGCCACAAGCACCCCAAGGCCTGCTGCCTGGTGCTGCTACTGCCAGCAAGAACTGAACAATGGGGAAGGGGGGGCATGTGAGTGGCGTGTGCTTGTAGGGGGGTCCTTACATGCACACCTGACCATACACATTCACCTACACCCAGTCACTTTTCCCCCATGTACCCCACAACCCTCCACACCCACAGCCCCCTACAAGTCCCATACCCACTCCCACACATCCACAAACACCCCATACCCAGCCTCACAACCCCCACAAATCCTACACACACACCCACAGCTCCCCCACAAACCCCATACCAATCCACCCACACCCCAAATATACACACACACCCACACCTTCCCCCACACCCCACATAAACATATAAAACCTCATACCCTCTCACCCACACCTCTCGCCCCTCCCACACAATATACAAGAGTGAGACTTCATTTTAATCAATTATACAATCACCTCTATGTACACTATGGAAATCAGGACAGAAATATTTTTTTGAAATAAAATTAAAATGTTATTGTAGATTTTTGATTTTTAGTATATAATTCTTTTTTTTTCTGATTCCAAGATGGCAAACGCCCCTCCCAAAAGGAGTACTTCTTGGGGCAAGGGGAGGGACTTCTGGTTGCAAAGGTACGTGGTTAGAGGCAGGACTTTCTGGTCCCAAGATGATGATCATGGGGCAGGGCACCTGTCAAGGGGTGGGGCTACACTTGTGGCCCTCAACAGCTCACCAAAACTCATTACGCGGCCCTCCAGATAAAATAAGCACCCACCCCTGGTCTAAAGTGTATTCGGGGGGTCTGCAAAATCATAAATGTTTGCAATCAGATTCCAGTCAACGGGACCTGTTAAGCAGTTCACTGGCTCGGGACCTTAATACTGTGTTAAAAGTTATAGATATATTTGGGACTGCTGAACACTGTACCTTTTAAATATTAAACCAAATGTTAATATTGGAAGACTGGTAAACAAAGACTAACAAACTCATGTGAAAAGGATATACCAATTAAACATTGGCATAAAATTATTTCAACTGACAAGAGTTATTTCATGATATTAAAACATTTAATAAAATAGGCACAGACTTACAAAATAAAGACTAGAATACTAGGTGAGCAAAACCCTTCCTGAAAACAAGAAGGGTGATTTTCAATGCTATTTCTTGATAACAGGCAAACTATAAAGCCTTAACTTTCCTTTTCATGGGCGTTAAGAAAGACACAGCTTCACAGGCATTAAATAATATTTCAAACAATACAGTGCTTGTATTCATGACAGTGGTTGCAGGTTCAAGACTTCAGTTCTCTGGAGCTCTCTTGTGTAATGACAGTGTTTGATTCCAGTTATACTACCAGTTGTGTCTGGAAATGAGTTTGAATTCTGTCAAGATTTATTCCTCCTAAACAGGTTTAGAATCCCTGTAACTAGAAGCCTGCATGTTAGACAAACATTATTTGGATGATCCTGTCATGGGCAGGGGGTGAAACTAGATGTAGTATTCTGAGGGCCCTTCCATCCCTATAATTTTGTTTCATAGACAATATGCTTACAGATATACAATAATATGTTATTGTTGTCCTTATGTTGGAGATTGTACAGTTCCCAGAAAATAAGTCCTCCATTTAGCAAGCCTGATAGCTTTTTTTCCACTGAGGCTTAATGAGAGAGCAGTTAAACTCCCATCCGTTTGTTTAAGAATATCTGAAACACCAGAAATCACTGCCTAAACAACAGACCAGTGAGTCAAAGCTGTAGTAAATCAGGCTTATGGTTTGAGGGTTTTCTGAATGGAAATTCAGATGTTGGGTTATGTGTCTCCATGAATGAGAACTAGAAAAAAGCAAGCAGAAAAAGCAATCAGTCAGAAAAAGCATAGGTAATGTGATCCTGTAAGAAAGCCAAAGGCATCTATTGTCAGGATGCTGGCTGGAAAGACTTGGAACGGTCAGCAAGGAAAACATCTCCTGTTGTTTGACTTCTCCTATATTCAGGGAAAGCAGGACTTTGTGTACCTTCTTTATACATAAACCAGACTGGAAAAAAGAAAAACTGGACTCCATCATCAGTTTCTTCTCCTAGTCGTGTAGCAAAACCCCCAGTTTTTCTTTTTTTTAAATTTATTTTAAAATGCGTTCCCTCCCCTTCCCCAACTATTTCTGACATTTTCTCTCCCTCTCTATTCCCTACAGATAAGTATAAGTAATCTAAGATGTAGGATAAGCTTTAACATTTTATTTTAGGTAGTAAGTTTTATTTTTCTCTCCCCTCTTTGCAAATAAGTGCCCTGCTATTTTGATATAGATATCCACTGTTTTATAAGTGATAATTATTATGTTTGCATTGATTTTTTACTGCTTTTATATTGTGTAATTACTGTTTTAGGCCTATATATTTAAGTTAGCATAAGTCATGTCAAGTTTCCATCTTATCCCCATGCCCGGCTGTGTAACCTATGACTCATACTACCTCTCCTAGTAACCTGTAACTTGGTTCCTGAATGAATGGGGATGAATGAGGGTGCTTGAGAGACAGTGGCAGTAGGTCTAAAAATAACTCCCTCTGAATGACCGAACCATCAACACCAATACTTGGACCAATGACCCAGCCCTTGGAACCACCCTCAGCATTCAAGAAACAAAAGGTGAGGCAAGCCACCATTGTGCCAAGGCTGCACATGCTCAGTAAGAACACCTGGAGCCCTCTGGAACAGGACTGGCATTGCCTGGACAAGCCCTCCCATAGTAGATCAGAGGTAGTTTGCCCCATAAAAAGGGGTAGCTGCTGGACACGGACCCCTATCCAGCCTGGATAGGTAGGTATCACCCCCCCTTCAACCAAGGACTTGGACTGCTTCTCTTCTCTACCTGGACGCTAAACCTTCCACTGAGTCTCCTTCTCTGCTGCCATTGTGAGTGCTTTTGTGTGTGTGCGTGCGTGTGTGTGTGTGTGTGTGTGTGAACCAATAACTTCATGGGGCTGTGTACTGTGTTGTCTATTTAATAAACCTGTTAGTTTGAAACCCCAAGTTGGGCTTTTGTTTGTTTCCTGACTGTTTCCTCCTTGTTTCTTTCACTTATCTGCCCCCCACAATCTCCCCCCCCCCAATCTCTAATCAGCCAGCTTCTCTCTAGTCCACTGGTTCTAATCCCAGTTCTGGCAACTTTCACTCCCTACACTCTAACTCTCTCTCACTTTAACCTTCCCCCCAGGTACCCCAAGCACACACATACATACCATACCATCCAAGTTAGGAACTTACCTATGTGTAGGTGGGGTATATGTGTGTGAACTGGTGAGTGTGTGTATATATAATGTCATTGTGTGCATGATATACGAATTAGTGATCTGTGTATGTGTACTGAGTGTACGGGTATGGACAATTGATTTTTATCTGACTTTTGGGGTGCATAGTGTATGTGCTTTAATTGGTGATAGGTATGCATGTGCCTAGGCTGGTTTGGATGTGTATGTGCCTGAGTTGGTAGTGTGTGTGTATATGTACTTACTTGATTTGTGTGTTTGCATATGTGCAATTGCATCATACCATCCTGCCTAACTGTGCAATATTGAGATCCTGAGAGTTGGCCTGACCCCACAGGGCAACAGTCTCATAATGGGCATACAGCATGTTATAATCATGAACAATAAGTTAAGAAATTCAGAATGAGAGGATATCTGGGTTATTATGTAAAAAGCAGCACAGGAACATCCTCTTTACCCTTGTACCCTTAGTTAACACCATCATGATAAGAGGACAAGTTCTGAGCATAATATGTATATACCCAATTATTCAGTATTTGGCAGCCCATTTATGTTGTTCCAGAGGTAGAATGGAACTGGCCCCTTAAGACTGCCCTGCATATTTGGGAACTTTAAACTTGGACTAGAACCAACAGATTGGCTCTAAAAGTGACCATCTTGCTTAAAAACCTGCAACATGAAGGTGTTTTGGAAATGCAGAAGGGCAAGAGGTTATATAGACAAAGTACAATGAATCTGGGGGCAGTAGCTTGACTCATGGATTTCTTTATAATTTGGAAGAGGCCCAAACTCTATTAATTTATTTTTGCATTATGAGGGAGACACATTATGTATTCTAATAAAAAAAGCCCTTGCATTTGCAAATTCTGATTTGATCAAGAATGCCAAAGTGGTTCAATTTCTTGAAACAAAACAAAACAAAACAAAACAAAAAAAACAAAACTTATGTAGACACAAGCCATTAGATTTAAACCCATTCATTTTTATGCTTACCTGTGACAGAAATCATAAAAATTTACTTTCTTGAAAGAGTGAAGGACTGATCAACTACAGGCAGTCCTCGGACTTACAACACAATTGGTTCCTGAAAACCACATCTTAAGTCAAAACTTTGTAACTTGGAACCAATTTTCCCATAGGAAACAATGTTATAATGGGGGATTGGTTCCTGAACCAAACCCTGATACCATATTTTCAACAAAAATGACCCAGCATTTTGTACTCAATCAATTGTAATAATAATTATAGTAATATAGCTACATTAATGTATTTATATTGTAAATAGCAATCATATTGATTTGGAAGGACTTCTTTGAGGTGACTTTGCTGGACTTTTTGTAGGGTTTTTGGTTGGGCCTTTTGAAGGGTTCTTGGCTGGAGTCTTCTGAGGAGTCTTGGCTGCAGGCTTTTCTGGAGTCTTGTCCGCTTTCTTAAAGAAAGTGTTCAAGGAAGTTTGGACAGATGTTCTCCAGGGAGATGTGTGATGCAGCGAACTTGTTCGCTGACATGATGTGGTGTTGGATCAAGTGTTGTAAAGTTGAAACTGATGTCAGAAAGTTGAAATAGGGTGTCAATTTATAAACATTGTAAGTATGAAACATTGTAACTTGAAACATTGTAAGTCAAGGACTGCCTGTATTGCAATGTTTGGGACAGAGAATTTTCCCCCTATGGTCTGATTGGTATGGACTGGGAGTTTTTATCTTGCCCTGTAGTGGAGCATGGGGGTAGTGAATGGGGGGCAAGGGGTAGGCATGGCCCTAGTTCTTGGATCTTTCAAGTGTATTTTAACAATAACAACAAACTCACTGAAGCAGAGCATGGGCTGCCTTGGTCCCCCTGTTTTATCTGTGGCATTTTAAGGTGTCATTTATGCATTGTGGTTGTGTTCAGGATTGACTGTGTAGTTTTGCTAACAGGTTAGACAATAGATTTGTACACGATGGTTTGAATAGGGATGATCCTGCCTCATATGCAGGAGCTTGGATTAGATGACATGCAAAGGTCCCTTCCAGCCCTAGGAGTCTATATACTTGGGCAAAACATTATGCACCAATATACTACATAGTTAGGAAGATAAACACTATTTGTAAAGTTGAACAAGACTTGCAATCAACTTATTACTCTATTTAAAAGAATAGTTTTCTTCTTACCCTTAATTCATAAAAGTTCTATTTTCCACCTACTTCCACCTATTTTCTTGTCTTCAAACTAATTCAAATGATTTGTTTCTAGTTCTTTCTTACTCTTCCATTGTGAACAATAATGTGCACTGGATACAAACTCAGAACTAAAGGGCATCTATGCCTGTGATGGACCTCTGCTCCCATGCATGCTAATTAGTGATTAAATTGAGCCTGCTGATGCGTGCTAATTAGTGCACTCCAGCAGCCTTCATGTCACGTGTATTCGACACCCCTGCATTTCTAAATGGCAGCAGGGGCGCTTTGACTAAAGCTCATCGAACAAGTATCTATGTTGACTAGAGAATAATTTAAAAGCTTAATCACCAAATTTGAAAAGATACAAGAAAAACACTACATGATTGTTTAACACAGAGGTGTCAAACATAAGCCTATGGAGCTGCTCGATCTGGTGCATCAGACTACCAGTGAGTGACTGGAAGTTGAGGGCCATAGCTAGCAGGATGTGGCCTGCCACAGACTCTGGGACCCTTGGGCCCTAGCGCACACATTAATTTGCATCAGGAGGGCAAAGGAGGGATGATACAGCCTTGGTCACCCTCCAGCCACTTTGCCCATAACCCTGATATATGCTCCAGGTCAAAGCTGGAGCTGGTATTGCTGCTGCCATTTCCTTGTGCCCTGAGCTGAATCCAGCCTGCAAGAATATTAAGAAAGCACAATTGATTATGCCCCCTAGCATATGTAAAATATATGGTGTGATTAATGTATAATTTGTACCATAGAAGGTAACATGCCACATATTCAGCCAATTTATAATGTAGAACATCTTTGAAGCTGGTTTTCATTGCAACTTAAATTGAGCATGTGGCAGGTGTCTCTGGACTGTGACTTTCTGTGCTTATGTACCATCCTGATGATCAACTGGTGATGGAGATAGGACAGGGACAGCCCTAGGATCTTGTATGCAGTTGCCCTATTCCTGATCCCTGGGATTGAGCAGAGGTCAGCCCCAGGTCCAGACCTGAGCACTCTCTGCCTAATCACAGGAAGTAGCCTGGAGGCCCCATGTGCCAGACTTGACACTACCCTCCCATCCAAACCCAGGAGGCAGTGACGAGTCCCAAATCTGGGATCCAGTGCTATCTCCTTGGATGAGGTCGGGGGTAGCATCAGATCCTAGAGCTGCGACCCAGCACTATACCTGAAGGCAGGAGGTGGCCAGGTCCTGGATTGATATGTGCTCTACCCCAGGAGGCAGCCCTAGGTCTGTCCAGCCCCTGTAAATCTGCACCTCATGAAACTTACGCACGATTACACCACGTGACTTTAAGGTCTGGTCCATATGCACTGGGAGCCTATGTGCTAGCATCTACAGCCATGCAGGGAGTCCTTTCAGCTAATGATTTCCCTGCACCAACACCCGACACTGCCTGTGGAGCAGCCCAATGCGTGTGTGAAGTGGCAGGATGTGCAGTTTCTGGAATCAGGGATAAAATGCATCAATATCCCAATTGAGCGACTAAATTAATGTCAACTAGGGACCTAGATTCTAAGAGAATGTGTTCAACAGAGTTCTATGAAAACTGATACAGCTATGTTGATATATACTAATTGAAGACCTTGCCTTACATATTTATACTCATTTGAAAGAAGCTTTCAAGGAGTTAAGCATTCATGAAAAAGAGAAGATATAGCAGATGTTTTGAGAGAATAGCTTCAAGACAATCTACGAGCTACCTCAGCCAGGACACAAATTAGAAATTCTTCTTGCAACAGGAATTTATAGGGCACTTTTACATGTGCTTCAATACTTTCTGATTAGAATGCATTGGGGCAGACTCGATTATTGAGTTTGCTGCAGCATTCTAATCAGAATGCTCCAGCATGCTGCAGTATCTTGTGTTTAAAGCGTCCCCATGTTTCAAAACGGCAGCAGGGGCACTTGTTTGACAAACAAGCTTTAGTTAAAGCACTCCTGCTGCCATTTTGAAATGTGGGATGCTGAAAACACAAGACACTGCAAGGATCCAGGCTGTACCCATGTTGGTCTAAGGACATAGGCAGACAAGGTTCTTTAGGTAAATCTGATATCTTTTATTAGACCAACTCAAATAGATGGAAAAATTCTTCTTTGCAAGCTTTTGGGTATAAATACCCTTTGTCAGGCTGAGAAATCATCTGCAGTTGGTGTGTTGCCTGAATGGAATGAATAATAAAGAAGCAAGAGGCTGGTATGCATTAAAGATAGTCGGTGAAGATGTAAATTGAGGAGTCAATGGGTGAGAGCCAGACTAGGGTGGGGAATGGGAATGAATGTATCTGATAAATAGTGAAGAGGTACCTGGGAAGTCAGATGTTAAGGAGGTTATAATATGTCATTAATCGAATATCTATATTTAGTTCATGATCTTTTATACCCAGGAGGTTGATGACATAAAGTTTGCAGGCTTGTCTATGAAAGGTGCTTTGTAAATTCCCTTTGAGGATTAGAACTGAGAGATTGGAGAGAGAGTAGTTTTCTTGTGAGAAATATGCCCCCACAGGTAATTAGGTATTCTTGTCTTTGATAGATTTCTGGTGTGTGTTCATTCTAGTATGCAGTTGTTTAGTCTCTCCTATGTATTTTCAAACAGGGTGTGTATATATATAAATAAATTACAATTTTTTTTGGTATTTCATGTTGAATGTGAACAGTGTTACAAGCATTAGTGACACATAGGGGGTGCGTGCAGGTGCATGTCGACTTCCTGATCTTGGTGGTGCACCCCCTGTGAAAAGCACTGCTGACACTGCCGGCTGATCGCCA